>NW_026263065.1:0-123084 GCF_947179515.1 Apodemus sylvaticus | reverse complement strand
AGCGCGGGCTATAATAATTTAAACTGATTGGCCTAAAAACTATGGAATGGTACAAATCAATTAGCTCACATTTCACGGGCTCTCCATGCTAAGGAATGTTTGGTTTGTGATTTGCGGGCTCTGTTGTAAACTTATAAAAGCTGTCGCAATTCGGCACTCGGGGTCCACAGTCCTCTAACCCTGCGTGGTGCACGGCTATGGAACCCAGAAATCTGGAATAAAGAAATCCTCATGCTATTGCATCGAGACCGTTTCTCCCAAGTGATTTGGGTGTCGCCTTCCGGGGTGTGGGGTGCTGGGGTACCCTTGGTTTTTGGGTTCTTACAACACAAGTAAAAAAATAAAATAAAATAATGAAATGTCTATTTTGAATGCAAACAGGTGAAGGAACTGAACAAAACCATCCAGGATCTAAAAATGGAAACAGAAACAATACAAAGACCACAAAGAGAGACAACCCTGGAAATAGAAAACCTAGGAGCCGGGTGTGGTGGCACTCGCCTGTAATCCCAGCACTCAGGGAGGCAGAGGCAGGTGGATTTCTGAGTTCGAGGCCAGCCTGGTCTCCAGAGTGAGTTCGAGGACAGCCAGGGCTAGAAAGAGAATCCATATCTCAATAAAACCAAATCCAAAAAAAAAAAAAAAAAAAAGAAAAAGAAAATCTAGGAAAGAGATCAGGAGTTATAGATGCAAGTATCACCAACACAATACAAGATAGAGAAGAGAGAATCTCAGGTGCAGAAGATACCATAAAAAACATTGGCACTATAGTCAAGGAATGGGGGGGAGACTCATGGGCCAAAACATCCAGGAAATGCAGGACACAATGAAAAGGCCAAACCTAAAGATAATTATACAAGAAAACTTCCCTAACTTAAAGAAAGAGATGCCTATGATATATTGGAAGTCTACAGAATTCCAAATAGACTGGACCAGAAAGGAAATTCCTACAATCACAAAACAGTCAAAACACAGAATGCACAAAACAAAGAATATTAAAAGCAGTAAGGGGAAAAGGTCAAGTAACAGATAAATGCAGACCTATCAGAATTACACCAGACTTCTCAACAGAGACTATGAAAGCTAGAAGATCCTGGGTAGATGTCATACAGACCCAAAGAGAACACAAATGCCAACCCAACCTACTATACCCAGAATAGCCCTCAATTAGTATAGATGGAGAAATTGAGATATTCCAAGAGAAAACCAAACTTACACAATATCTTTCCACAAATCCTGCTCTACAAAGCCCAATAGATGGAAAAGTCCAACACAAGGAGGGAAACTACACTCTAGAAAAACCAAGAAAGTAATCTTTCCAAAAACACAAAAGATAGGCACACAAACATTATTCCACCTCTAACAACAAAAATAACAGGCAGCAACAATCATGATTTCTTAATATTTTTTATATCAACGGACTCAATTGCCCAATAAAAAGACATAGACTAACAGCCTAGATATGTAAACAGGACCCAGCATTTTGCTGCATACAGGAAATGCACCTCTTTGACAAATTGGCAACCAAGAGATTGGAAAAAAAGATCTTTACCTATAGATAGAAGGCTAATATTCAATATATACAAAGAACTCAAGAAGTTAGACTCCAGATAACCAAATAACTCTGTACAGAGCCATATTGGGGTATCTTGCAACATGGTAGGAACTTGACATTGGCCAAGGACCAGGGCTTCAGGCAGGAATCTGACATTAGGGCATAACAGGGAAGTAGGTTACAGCAGGAATTTTTATCCTAGGGTGGAGGGCTGAGAATGTACTTAAAATTGATGAAGTGGCTATTCCTGGTTGTCAACTTGACTATATCTGGAATGAAGTACAGTCTAGTATTGGAAGGCTCACCTATGATCCTAATTTGGAGGCTCAGAGATATAAGTTTCTGACCTGGATCTTGGTATGGAGATATTGAAGCATAGTGGCTAAGACAAGGAGATCTCCAAGTACAAGATCATTTGGGATTGAAGGCATGGATGCACACACCTTTAATCTGGGCCACACCCTCTGCTGGAGATTTACAGTCTTTAATCTGGGGTACACCCTCTACTGGAGACATAGAAGGACATTGGAAGAAGGAAGATTCTCTCTCACTCTTCCTTCTGTGCTTGCTTCATGGGACTGAGAAACTTCTAGATCCTTGGACTTCCATCCACAGCTGCTGCTGATCATTGTTGGGGAGTTGGACTATAGACTGTAAGTCATTGACAAATTCCCTAACTATATAAAGACTATCCATACGTTCTGGGACTCTAGAGAACCCAAACTAATGCAGAAGTTGGTACCAGGTGTGGTTCTAGAGGAGCAGAAGTATAAGGATGAATGTTTCAAAATTTTGGAGTTGGTTGGCTGATCCAATAGCACCTTCAACTACTGAAACTTCTCCAGATTCTCTCCCTCCTGGGAGCTCGGAGAATATTGAAGACCCTGGATGAAACTATATCTCAAGCTTAAAGAAGCTAATGCCTTTGATTATCTTGATGAATTAGGTGATTCGGTGGTATACAATACTTTCTCCAAGTTGGGGGAAAAAATCAGAAAATGATTTTGCTGGCTGGTTGCTCTTAGCATCTCGGGGGGGGGGGAAAATGAAGGAAAGGAAAGAGTTGTGTGATAAAATCGAAAAGCTCCAGACTCAAGTAAACAATCTAAAAGTTCCTAAGTGTGCCCTTGAAGAGAATCTACTCTCCAGCAGCCATAGAGCTCAAGTAGCAGAAAATCAAACTGAAGCCCTCATAAGGTTGGCTGAATTACAGCAAAAATTTAAGTCTCAACCTCAGAAGGTGTCAACTGTTAAAGTAAGGGCATTAATTGGCAAAGAATGGGATCCTGTAACTTGGGATGGGGATGTGTGGGAAGACCCTGCTGAAATTGAGAATTTTGAATCTTCAGATTTTCAAGAATTTGCTCCACCTGAAGAAGTAGTACCCTCAGCCCCACCCCTTGAAATAATTCCTTCTCCACCTGAGGAAATTAATCCCTCAAAGCCTGATAATCCAGCAGGGACTTTTGCTGACAATACTGATGTTTCTCAGGGCCCACCAATAGTTTCTTCTAGACCTATAACCAGACTCAAGGCAAAGCAGGCCCCCTAAGGGGTAGGTAGAAAGTGTAGTCCATGAGGAAATACACTGTACTAATAAGGAGCTTAATGAGTTTGCTAATTCATTCAAGCAGAAGCCGGGGAATATGTGTGGGAATAGATTTTAAAGGTGTGGGATAATGGTGGAAGGAACATAAAACTAGAGCAGGCTGAGTTTATTGGCATGGGCCCTCTGAGTGGAGATTCTAGGTTTAATATGGAAGCTCGCACAGTTCAAAAAGATGTCAAAACTTTGTTTGATTGGATGACCTGAAGTACTTATCAAAAGATGGCCTACTGAAAGGAGTTGGAGATGCCTGATATCCCTTGGCTTACTGTTGATGAAGGGATTTTACGGCTTAGGGAAATTGCAATGCTAGAGTGGAGACATTGTGTAAAACCTAATCCTCCACAGTGGGAAGGTCCAGAAGATATGCCCTTCACCAGTCCTATAAGACGAAAACTGGTGAGAGGGGCACCAGCATATTTAAAGAGTTTTGTTCTTGCCCTTTTCATTGTGCCAGACCTTAGGGTTGGAGATGCTGCTGTTCAATTAGATGAATTAAATTCAGTGGGTTTAATTGGGCCCGGAGGTAATAAGGACCAGGTGGCAGCATTGAATCGCCAGAGACAAGGTGATTGTAGTTATTATAATGGACAGCGTAGATAAAACAATGTTTATAATAACATACCCCGTAATGGGCAGAGAGGTGGAATTTATAATGGTATGACTCATTTGGACCTTTGGTGCTGGCTAATCGATCATGGTGTTTCCAGGGATGAAATACATAGGAAACCTACTGCATATCTGTTTGATCTGTATAAGCAGAAAAATCCTCAAACAAATGATAGAAAGGCTGCATTGGATCGTGACAAAAGGCAATCTCGGCCAGTGAATCAGTTTCCAGACTTGAGCCAGTTTACAGATCCAGAACCCCTTGACTGAAGGGGTGGCTGGGTTCCCCTGAGGAAGGATCTTGATAAGACACCTAAAAGTTTTGCTGTTAGTCTTTCTCCAATTCTTCCCCAGAGGGACCTACGGCCTTTTACAAGGGTAACTGTACACTGGGGGAAAGGAAATAATCAGACTTTCCGGGGCCTATTGGATACTGCTTCTGAATTGACACTGATTCCAGGAGATCCCAAAAAACCTTGTGGCCCTTTAGTTAGAATAGGGGCTTATGGAGGACAGGTGATTAAAGGAGTTTTGACTGATGTGTGACTCACAGTAGGTCCAGTGTGTCCCGGAACACATCTTGTGGTCATTTCCCCAGTTCTAGAATGTATAATTGGAATAGATATACTCAGAAATTGGCAGAATTCTCATATTGGTTCTCTGACCTGTGGAGTGAGGGTTGTTATGTTTGGAAAGGCAAAATGGAAGCCTTTAGAGTTGCCTCTGCCAAAGAAAATAGTGAATCAAAAACAATATCGTATTCCTGGAGGAATTGCAGAAATTACTGCCACAATCAAGGACTTGAAAGATGCAGGGGTGGTGGTTCCCACCACATCTCCCTTGAACTCTCCCATCTGGCCAGTGCAGAAGACAGATGGATCATGGAGGATGACAGTTGACTATCAAAAATTAAATCAGGTAGTAACTCCAATTGCAGCTGCTGTACCAGATGTAGTTTCATTACTTGAGCAAATTAACACATCTCCTGGAACCTGGGATGCAGCTATTGACCTGGCAAATGCCTTCTTCTCAGTACCTGTACATAAGGACCACCAGAAGCAATTTGCTTTCAGTTGGCAAGCCTAGCAGTATACCTTTACAGTTTTGCCTCAAGGATATATTAACTCTCCTGCCCTGTGTCATAACAGTTAGAAGGGACCTTGATCGTTTGTCTCTTCCACAAAAATATCACATTGGTGCATTATATTGATGATATTATGCTGATTAAACCAAGTGAGCAGGAAGTAGCAACCACTTTGGATTCATTGGTAACACATATGCGTATCAGGATGGGAAATAAATCTGACCAAGATTCAAGGTCCATCTACTTCAGTGAAATTCTTAGGAGTACAGTGATGTGGGCCATGCAGAGATATTCCTTCTAAGGTGAAAGATAAGTTATTGCACCTGCCCCCTCCCACCACCAAGAAAGAAGCACAGCGTTTAGTGGGTCTATTTGGATTCTGGAGACAGCACATTCCTCACTTAGGTGTGTTACTCAGGCCTATTTACCGAGTGACTCGGAAAGCTGCTAGCTTTGTGTGGGGCCCAGAGCAGGAGAAGGCTCTTCAACAGGTCCAGGCTGCTGTGCAGGCTGCATTACCACTTGGACCATATAATCCAGCAGACCCAATGATACTTGAGGTGTCAGTGGCAGATAGAGATGCTATTTGGAGTCTCTGGCAGGCCCCTGTAGGTGAATCACAGAAGAGACCTTTGGGATTTTGGAGCAAAGCTCTACCGACATCTGCAGACAACTACTCTCCCTTTGAAAAACAGCTCTTGGCCTGCTCGTGGGCCTTAGTGGAAACTGAACGTTTGACAATAGGACACCAAGTTACTATGTGACCTGAACTGCCCATCATGAGCTGGGTGTTATCAGACCCTCCAAGTCATAAAGTAGGGTGTGAACAACAGCAGTCTATTATCAAATGGAAGTGGTATATACATGATCAGGCCAGAGCAGGTCCTGAAGGCACAAGCAAGTTACATGAAAAAGTTGCTCAGATGTCTATGGTTTCTACTCCTGTTACAATGCCATCTGCTGCCAAGCATGCGCCTATAACCTCATGGGGTGTTCCCTATGACCAGCTGACTGAAGAAGAGAAGACTAGGACCTGGTTTACTGATGGCTCTGCACATTATGCAGGCACCACCCAGAAGTGGACAGCTGCAGCATTACAACCCCTTTCTGGGACAAGCCTGAAAGATACAGGTGAAGGAAAATCTTCACAGTGGGCAGAACTTCCGGGCAGTACACATGGTATTACAGTTTGTTTGGAAGAAGAAATGGCCAGATGTACGACTGTTCACTGACTCATGGGCTGTAGCCAATGGATTGGCTAGATGGTCAGGAACATGGAAAGATCACAATGGGAAAATTGGTGAGCAAGACATCTGGGGAAGAAGTATGTGGATAGATCTCTCCAAATGGGCAAAGGATGTGAAAATATTTGTGTCCTATGTAAATGCTCACCAAAAGGTGATTTCAGCTGAGGAGGAGTTCAGTAATCAAGTGGATAAGATGACCTGCTCTGTGGACAGTCAGCCTCTTTCCCCAGCCATCCCAGTTACTGCCCAGTGGGCACATGAACAAAGTGGCCATGGTGGCCGAGACGAAGGTTATGCTTGGGCTCAGCAACACGGACTTGCACTCACCAAGGCTGACCTGGCTACAGCTGCTTCTGCCAACAGCAGAAACCAACACTGAGCCCCAGATATGGCACCATTCCTCGAGGTGACCAGCCAGCAACCTGGTGGCAGGTTGACTATATTGGACCACTTCCCCCATGGAAAGGACAGTGTTTTGTTCTTACTGGAGTAGATACTTATTCTGGTTATGGATTTGCCTGCCCTGCACATAATGCTTCTGCCAAAACCACCACCCGTGGACTCACAGAATGCCTTATCTATCACCATGGTATTCCACACAGTATTGCTTCTGACCAAGGAACTCATTTCACAGCCAGAGAAGTGCGACAGTCGCCCACGATTATGGAATTCACTGGTCTTACCATGTTCCCCATCATCCTGAAGCAGCTGGTCTGATAGAAAGATGGAATGGACTTTTGAAGACACAGTTATGGCGCCAATTAGGTGGCAGCAGCATGGAGGGCTGGGGCAGAGTTCGTCAGAAGGCAGTATATGCTTTGAATCAGCGTTCAATATATGGTACAGTTTCTCCCATAGCCAGGATCCATGGGTCCAGGAATCAAGGGGTGGAAAAGGGAATAGTTCCACTCACTATCACTCCTAGTGACCCTCTAGGAAAATTTTTGCTTCCTGTCCCCACAAATTTAGGTTCTGTTGGCCTAGAAGTTTTGGTTCCAGAGGGGGGAGTGCTCCTACCAGGAGCCACAAGAAACATTCCACTGAATTGGAAGCTCAGACTTCCCCCTGGCCATTTTGGGCTTCTAATGCCCTTAAACCAACAGACTAAGAAGGGAATAACAGTGTTAGGAGGGGTGATAGATCCAGATTACCATGGGGAAATTGGATTGCCTCTTGATACAGGAACCGCTGTATCAAGCAGAACACAGATGGTCAACCTTTCCAGCTCCCAGACGCTCCTTTCCAGAACCCATGAAGTGACTCTAGGTTTGTCCTTGGCACCACTTGTTGAAGATGCTGTTTTCTCTGAGTGTTGAAGATGCTGTTTCTCTGGTTCTGGTCCCACTAGCACTGGTCCACTTGCTATGGCCCTGCTCGCTCCTGCCCAAAGGTTTACTTATTATATGTAAGTACAACATACCTATCTTCAGACATATCAGAAGGGGTCATAAGATCTCATGAGGGATGATTGTGAGCTACCATGTTGTTGCATTTATACTTATGGTGGCTTGAATCCTAAAATACACTCAATGATCATTTGTTGAGGACAAGTTAGTTGACGTGGAAGATACTTATAAATGAGTGAAGGCAATGCTAAAGGCAAAATGATTACAGACTTGGAACAGACATTACATTCAGTGCTGTATTGGTCATCGAACAGGATCTAATCACATCTCGGGTTGTGTTTTGTGTTTTTTTTTTTCTTTCTGTGCTAAGACATCATGGCCAAGATAACCTTTTTTTTATTTATTTAAGAATTGTATCATATTTTTTTATTAAGGGTTGAAAATAATTTTTAGTTTTTAAATTATAATTCTTCCTTCTGGCTTCAGGCTCTGCCTTGGGACCTTCCTCTGCTACAACACCATATCCAAGTAGCAAAGGGAGGAAGCTGACCACCCAGGAGTGCAGAGAAGTGAGTCAGCACAGGTAAGACCTCCCCTGCTGCTCAGAGGATCACATGTGGAACCCTAAGGCTGGAGCCTTCCAGCATCTGTCTCTGGCTTGTGACCAAATCATGATATATCCAAGTGGTGCAGGGAGGAAGCTAAATACTAAGGAGTACAGAGAGGTCAGACAGCACACGTAGGTCCATCCCTGCTGCTCAGAGGAAACAGCCAAAAACCCTGACAAGAGCCTAGGAGCAGCCTTGGAAAGGAGTCTTCCAATTTCTGACTGCAGAACACCCAGAGCTGATCCTGGACCACAGAGCTACATACCCAAATGCAATCACAAGAGAGCTGCTCTCACAGGAGTACCTACATACCTGTGTACACAGAGAGTACCAGTCTCCCAGGAGAACAGGTACAGAGGCTTGCAGGACAGAAAAGCCACAATCAAAGACAGCACCACTAGCTAACACCAGAGATAACCAGATAGCAAAAGGCAAATGCAAGAACATTAACAAGAGAAATCAAAGCAACATCTGAAACAAGTCCTCCCAGAACAGCAAGCCTGGATATCCCAATACACTGGAAAAGCAAGATCTGGATTTAAAATCACATCTCATGATGCTGATAGAGGACTTCAAGAAGAACATAAATAACTCCCTGAAAGAAATACAAGAGAACATAGGTCAACAGGTAGAAGTCCGTAAAGAGGAAACACAAAAATCCCTTAAAGAAATACAGGATAACATGGGTCAACAGGTAGATGCACTTAAAGAGGTAACACTAAATTCCCATTAGCCATGCGGTGGTACCTGTAATCCCAGCATTCTGGGAGGCAGACACAGATGGATTTCTGAGTTCTGAAAAATAGATTTCCCTTTGTAGGACTGGATTTCCCTCACCAACACACTGAGGGGAACTCTCAATTCTGAACATTTATGATCCAAATGCAAAGGCACCCACATTTGTAAAAGAAACTTTACTAAAGTTCAAAGTACACATTGCACCTCAAACAATAATTGTGAGTGACTTCCACACTCTGCTGTCAAAAATGGAAAAATCAGGGAAACACAAACTAAACAGAGACACAGTAAAACCAAGAGAAGTTTTGGACCAAATGGATTTAATAGATATCAATATTACATTTCATCCTAAATCAAAAGAATATACCTTCTTCTCAGCACCTCATGGTACCTTCTCTAAAACTGATCATATAATTGGTTTTGAATTTATGTCAGCTTCCAGAGGCACAACTGTCTTTTCTAACAAGATAAGGGATTCAATGTTGGGAATAAGACCAAAACTCATAAATAAAACCTTTATCTCATAATTATCAATTGTAACAGGTAGAGGCCAAGGGATTCTGGGAGAACTTGACAGTGTGGCCATCTCTGATTTATTAAATACAGACCTCAACCATTTGTGCCAATGTTTGAGATTTAACAATAGGGAGAAAGTAAAAGTTTAAATGATTTAATTATTATCTCAAAAATTATTTTAAAAAGATTAACTAGGCTTTATGGTTGAAAATATACCCATGTTTCAGACATATGTTCTAAAGCAAGCTAAGTATGACTCACACCTTTCATCTCTGGATGTGGATCTTAACATTGGAATAGTACTATTAAGCATCGCCACAACAATTGTCAAGATCTTCTGTGTTGGTTGAACTCAGGAGTCTTGTCAGGGTTTGTATTCTTTCAAAAAAACATCCTGACCAAAAAGCAAGATGGGAAGGAAAGGATTTCTTCACCTTACACTTAAACATTGCTGTTCATCAGCAAAGGAATTCAGGACTAGAACTCACTCAGAGTAGCAACCTGGATGCAGGAGCTAATGCAGGAACCATGAAGGAATGTTGCTTACTTGATTGCTTCCCTTACCATGATCAGCTTGTGTTCTGATAGAACCCAGGACTACCAGCCCAGGGATGGCACCACCCAAAATGTGCCATCCCACCCTTGACCACTAATGGAGAAAATGACTTACAGCTGGATCTCAGAGCCATTTCCACTAGGGAGGGTCCTTTCTGTGTGATAACTCCAGTTTGTGCCCAACCTGACATACAAACTAGCTAGTAAATCATGAAATTACAGATAATAAGTTTTTATAAGTTAATTTCCTTAGAAACTATTATCAAAGTAAGAAACCTCTCTCTTTCATCCCACTCCTTTTCTTTGCTTTGATTATACCAGCTTCAAAGTTAATAAGTGGACTCATACTTTCTGAAGTTCCTCTGCATATATATTTTCCCTGAGAAAGTCTAAGACAAAGGAGGACATTCATTCAATTGAGGACAGTCATTCAATTGTCTCAGCTAGAAGGGTCTGCATGACTCTCTTCAGGCAATGGCTACCAGAGGCAGGATTAGGTATACAAAGAAATTATACAGTAAATGGCAAGTCTAAGTTACAAAAGAAATTCTTCTAAAGACAATCAAATAACAATACCACTTAAGAAAAATAAAATTCTTAACTCTCTAGAGTAATTGGAGAATAGACAAAACAGGTGATCAGAGCAGTGATGCACTAAAAAATGGGAAAAAAAGGTGTGGGGGAGGTTACCACCCTTGACTTGTGAGAATGATAGATATAGTTGAAACAATGCATAGCCATTGTGACTTTTAAAAAGAGCAGAACATTCCCTGGTAGGGAAAATGGCATCAATAAGATCATGTATGATTTTGTCACTATGTGCAATATTAGCTGCTGAATTCTGTAGCCTGAAACACATAGTTATAGCCAATAACCACTGATTCAAATTTCTTAACTGATTCAACTAGATTAACAAAGTTGGGCTCAGCATATTCTCCCCAAGGTGTATACCTATCAATGCATGAGTAAATAAATGCTGGCGATCATAAAATCACTCTTTTTGACACATTGTGACCTTCTTCAGGATGGAGACCTCTGCTGGTGACTCCCTTAAACTTAATCTGTGAGGTACCTATGGTCTGCATTCTTTCAACTTCCAGTGCACACAGGAAACTCTTCTTCCTGTTCTAGCCTGAAGGCAGAAGCCATGAACAACAAGTATATTTGTTTCTGATTTCAACAACAGGCAGATCATTACATGGCTGAAATGAATAATTTTGAAACTTCCTTGTGATACAGCCTTTCAACTCCAGATGTAGGAAGTGCAATGACATGGGAAGCAAGGTTATTGCCTTAGGATGCAAGAGACTGGGATCAAGGTGACAAAATTCCTTCTTTCAAAAACATTTTTCAAAAAGACTGATGATGCAACTTTTCTAAAATTAATATAAATTTTTGGCATCTTTAAAAGTCAGCGGAATATGGTAAGGATGTGCTTTCATTTTATACCAGTTGTGGGGATGCAGGTCTGCTTTTTGAGTGTCCTCAGTGGCTCACCATGATTTGCCACGTACTCTACCAGAAGCATGGTTTTGCTAGCCACTGATAATTACTGCAATTCTGTGATGTTTTGAATTTGGAGAACTTTTCAGATGGTACTTATATACACAGGCTCTGAGAGGTCAGGTTGGGACTTGATGGTCCTGTATGGACGAACTTTCTTTGTGGTTTGTTAGTAGCTGTGGTCAAAGCAAGAAATTGGCTTTCAGGATGTCCTTCTCCTCTATCGTGGTTTCTATCCTATCTTGTTGTAGGCAATGAATCTACGGGTAGGAGATGAGGATAAAGGATGGAAAAAGAAAAAAAACAAGAACAAAAAACAAACAAACAAAACACAAAGGAGCAATGGCCAGATACACTTGTTAAAATTAAAAGAAGAGCCAGCCTAGTACAGATTTTGCACGTGAAGTTTGCCTTGTCCTGAAAATCCTTTGCCCCATTGTTTACAGTCATAGGGTTTCTCTCCAGATTGTGATCTTTTATGCCTCTGAAGTAGGCCATGTTCTGCAATAGATTTGCCACACTGGATACATTAACAGGCTTTCTCTCCAGTATGTGTTCATTTATGCATTTGAACACTGCCATAGTGTGCAAAGGCTTTGCCACATTGGTTGCATCCATAGGGTTTCTCTCCAGTAGGTGTTCTTTTATGAATTTGAAGACTGCCATAGAATGCTAAGGCTTTGCCACATTGGTAACACTTTTAGGGTCTCTCTCCCATATGTCTTATTTTATGCAGTTGAAGATTGCCTTGTGATGGAAATGCTTTGCTACATTGGTTACATTCATAGGGTTTCTCTCCAGTATGTCTTCTTATATGCACTTGAAGATTGCCTCGTTGTGAAAATGCTTTGCCACATTGGTTACATTCATAGGGTTTCTCTCCAGTATGTGTTATTTTATGCCTTTGAAGATGGGTGTGTTGTGCAAATGCTTTGCCACATTGGTTACATTCATAGGGTTTCTCTCCGGTATGTGTTCTTTTATGACTTTGAAGCTGGGTGTGTCGTGCAAATGCTTTGCCACATTGGTTACATTCATAGGGTTTCTCTCCAGTATGTGTTCTTTTATGACTTTGAAGCTGGGTGTGTCGTGCAAAGGCTTTGCCACATTGGTTACATTCAAAGGGTTTCTCTCCAGTATGTGTTGTTTTATGCCTTTGAAGATAGCTGTGTAGTGCAAAGGCTTTGCCACATTGATTACATTCATAAGGTTTCTCTCCAGAATGTGTCCTTTTATGCATGTGAAGACTGCCATAGCGTGCAAAGGCTTTGCCACACAGGGTACAACCATATGGTTTCTCTCCAGTATGTATCCTTTTATGCTTTTGAAGATCGCCTTGTTGTGCAAAGGCTTTGGTGCATTGGTTACATTCATAGGGTTTCTCTCTAGAATGTGTTCTTATATGCCTTTGGAGATAGCTCTTTTGTGCAAAGGCTTTGCCACACTGGGTACATTCATAGGGTCTCTCTTGTATATGTGTTCTTTTATGCACTTGAAGACTGCGTTGTGATAAAAATGCTTTGCTACATTGGTTACATTCATAGCGCCTCTCTCCGGTATGTGCTCTTGTATGTCTGTGAAGAAGGTAGTGTTCTGCAAAGGATTTGCCACACTGGTTACATTCATAGGGTTTCTCTCCGGTATGTATTCTCTCATGACTTCGAAGATGGCTGTTTTGTGCAAAGGCTTTGCCACATTGCTTACACTCAAATGGTTTCTCTCCAGAATGTGTTCTTTTATGCTTCTGAAGATCGCCTTGTTGTGCAAAGGCTTTGCCACATTGGTTACATTCATAGGGTTTCTCTCCAGAATGTGTTCTTTTATGAATTTTAAGATGGCTATGACGTGCAAAGGCTTTGCCACACTGGGTACATTCATAGGGTTTCTCTCCAGTATGTGTTCTTTTATGCCTTTGAAGATCGCTTTTGTGTGCAAAGGGTTTGACACACTGGTTACATTCATAGGGTTTCTCTCCAGAATGTGTTCTTTTATGTATTTGAAGATGACTGTGTTGTGCAAATGCTTTGCCACAATGGTTACATTCATAGGGTTTCTCTCCAGTATCTTTCCATTTATCCCTTTGAAGATGACTTTGACAATAATAGACTTTACCTCTTTGGTTACAATCACAGAGTTTTTCTGCAGTGTGTGTTCTTCTATATATTTGAAGGCTAGTATAATACACAATGGATACAGTATATATCCTTTTATGTAATGGAAGGTAATTGTTTCTTGCAAAGGCTCCGTCATATTGCATACATTCATAAAGTTTCTCTCTAGTATGAATTGGTTTATCCCTTTGAAGATGCCTGTAATACAAATAGGATACAATGCACTGGATATAGTGAGAGTGTTTCTCTATAGTATGACTACTTTCAAGCCTGTGTATGTTACTGGCATATATGAAAGGTTTACTGAATTCATACTACTAATGAATCATTTATCTGTATGAACTTATTGAACAACTTTTTTTCATTCTAAAGAGGAATCACATATAATAGGGTTCTATCATTATGTTTAAATCCGTGGTAGTTTGCTTCATTGTTAGTATTATTTATATAACTATAAAGATACCACTGACAGTAAGAGCATTTACTACATACCTAAAAATTATACCATCCTTTTCCTGTATGAGGTTTTTCACATATGTGAGAAAATGTACAGGCATTCACAGCATTACCTCAATAACTGCATACATAAATTTCGAATAATGTGAGCCATACAACACTGGTGAAATTAAACAGGACAATCATAAATTTTCTACATTACTAATACTCATAGGGATATTGTGCAATCTAAGTTTGTTGATGTATTTGCAAGGAAAGTGTGAAATCAATGAATTGAAAATGTTCATAACTTTCAACAAATTTACTGTAAGTGGAAAACTTTACAGATCTTATAATTATCCTACGAGAGCAACAGAGGTTAGGTCAATATCACTTAGGTGTAGAAAATCATATACTTTATGTTCAAAAGATAGAGACATAGAAACATAGATAGATAGATAGATAGATAGATAGACAGATAGATAGAGAGATAGATAGATAGACAAAGATATACATGTCCTATATAACACCTATGAACGGATCAATAACAAAGAAAGGATATATACATTGTATTCACACATTTTTAATTTTTGTTCCTCATAGACATGTGGTATTTGGATTAAGTTTTCACTCCAACAACATTTTAAACATTCATAAACTTCCATTCTCAATAATCTTAGCAACATTCCTACAAGTATATAAGTAATATCAGTATACTACAGACGTGCATATCAGAAAGTTTTGCATATAAACTGATTACACATGCACTGTGTACACTTTCCCTATCTGAATGGTATGAGAACAAACAGACTGGCAGTTCTGCAGTGTAGTTTGAATGGGCCTGAAATTGAAATGGTACTATCTGTTAAGGCATTGTTTACATGTTTTCTTTCTTAAAGAATGGCTTGCAAACACAAATCCAATACCTGAGACTGAGGTATCACATTTGTATGAATTTAATAATCAGCATCCTTAAAGATGTGCTCATTTACGTGCTTGATTTTTAACGAAAGTTTCAAGAACACATTAAGATTTCATCAGAGGCATATTCAGAGGTATGTATCAGCATGCACAAGAAAATTACCTTTTCTGTCTTACAGAATCTTCACAATATTCTTCAATATCATTGTGATCTTCCCAGTTATAACCTAGAATATAGGACAAGAAAATGTATGATATAGTACTGGAATTTAGGCAAAATTTAAAAAACTTTAAATTCTTTAGTGATCCTTAGAAACAGGCCTGATTTATTTCACCTTATTTGTCCTCCTTCTCAAATGAAATTATAGAAGTACATCAATAAAAACAACGAAAACAATAAAAACCACAAAAACAAACAAACATGAACAAGCACAATGACAAAAAAACAGTTGCCCCTCATTTTAAAAACTACATTCACAGTCTTACCTATTGCAGTGAGGTTCCTATAGGTGTCCAGCATCACATCTTTGTAGAGACTCTTCTGCGAAGCATCCAACAAAGCCCATTCTTCCCGTGTAAACTTCACCAGTACATCATCATATGTCACTGCATTCTAAAATATCCCATATATATGGACAAAGGAAAGCATGATAATGAACTATTAGACAGGTATATTTCATTGAAAATATTTTCAAACAATTTTGGTCCTGCGCTGACTTGTTTCCTGACACAGAAGTTATAATGTAACCATGACTGCCAAGTCATTTCTCAAGGAAACTGAATAATGAGGTTCTCATCTGTCCTTTCTTCACTCTTATGATTGGATACACCCTTGGAAGACTAAAGACATAAAGAGACAAGCAAACAGATCAAGCATAGCAAGCACACATGAGAGACACTGTATGAATAATTATTTACTACAAAAGCAATGAGCAAGATGGTTGGACTGGTTAATGCATTTAATCACTGAGGACGGAGGCAAAAATATCACATTGTGTTTGATACCAGCCTGGTCTATGCACTGAGTTGGAGGACATCCAGAGTTGTATAGTATGACCCAGTATCCCTTGCAAAACTCAAACCACAAGGAAGGAAACCAATCAGAATATTACTTCGGTTCTTAAAATTAATTACACATTCATCCCAGTTGTATATTCATCTTCCAGGACAGACATCTTCCAGGTCAACAAACAGTTGGAGAAAGCAGAGAGAAAGAGAAAGGAATTGGAGGGGCAGTTTATTCAAAAATCTCCTTCTGAGTAACTAAAAGCTGACTCTTCAAAGCAGGCAAGTGTCCCAGAATGGGAAACACTATTATAGCTAATTATGAGGCTTTATTCCTTTGAAAAGGTGCTTAGGCTTCTGACTCACACTGGCCAGGAGAGCAAACACCTGTGATACCAATAACTTCCCAGAGAGGGCCAGAGTTCAGGATTTTTGAAGCATCACTGGATTTTAACTCAAGCTAAAGAGATGGGAAAAATATTCCAATGAAGTAGACCTAAAATGGAAGCTGGTGTAGCTATTTTACTATTTCACAAAATGGACGCAATCAAAGTATACAAATGGGCTACTGATATCATAGTGTATGTAAGTGAACTGTAAAATACATAAACTACCACAAGAAAACTCTTATAGCTCCTAGGCACTTCCAGGATAGTGGCTGAATCCTAAAGCAATTGAAACAAAATCAGGAACCCCCTATATACCTCTTATGTAAAAAGGAATGATCAACTGGAAAGATTTTAGGGACTCAACAGCCTGCACATTGCTCCACTGTGTAAATGAAACCCATTTTTTATATCCATACCTCTGATGAAGGACATCTCCGTTCTTTCCAGCTTCTCACTATTATAAATACAGCTGCTATGATCATAGTGGAGCATGTGTCCTTGTTACATGTTGGAGAATCTTTTGGCTCTATGCCAGGAGTGGTATACCTATAGTGGTACAGGTATACAGAGCTGTATTGCTGTGCTAAGCCACCTGGCATAACTTGACTTTGACTAAGGTGAAGTTCATTGTTTCTGCAGGTGTACAAATTCCTGAATTAAGCAGGTGACCCGCCCAGCTGCCTGAGCAGTGGAGCCAACACCCAGAGAACAGCCTGACATGTTCCTGGGAACACACCCTTTCCCTGGTTTTGGGGAAGGGACTTGCCCCGCCTATATAATATGGAGACCACCCTTAATCTTAGTCTTGAACTGGAAATCTTATCTTCACTCCAAGTTTTTCTCCCTTCATCCTGTTCCTATCCCCATCTTTCTTCCAGGTGGCCAAGTAAACAGTTCAAAATTAGCCAGTGGCAGTTACAGATTTATAAATAAAACTGCTATAAACATGGTGGAGCATGTGTCCTAGTTACATGTTGGAGAATCATTTGGCTATATGGCCATGAGTGGTATAGCTGAGTCCTCAAGTATCTGCTATCACCTGAGTTTTGGTTCTTAGCCATTTTGCCATGAACATACAAGAAGCCAACAGAACTCCAAATAGATTGGATCAGAAAAGAATGTAATGATCAAATCATTATATAATGATATATAATGATCATATAATGATAAAAACAAAATGCACAAAAGAAAGAATATTAAAAGCAGTAAGGAAAAAGATCAAGTAGCATAAAGGCAGACCTATCAGAATTACGCCAGACTTCTCAGCAGAGACTATAAAAGCCAGAAGATACTGGGCAGATGGAAGCACAAATGCCAGCCCGGGCTACTACTATACCAGGCACAACTCTCAATTACTATAGGCCGAGAACAAAGTCGAGTATCCTAGGATTCTAACTGCTAACAAGGCTGGTTGGACTACTGCTGATTTGTGAATGTTATAGAGTCAGTCTTCAGTCGTCTGAAGTCTACTTGGTGTGGATTACCATCTAATAAGAACTGATAAACCCTTTACATCATCAATTTTAGTCTTTTACATAACAGCTTATTATCATATTTCTACCCACACGACATGAAATTTAAAAACTGCAAAAAAATTAACTTCAGATGGATGTCACACACCTAAATGCTAAAGCATCCCTGTTGACAACAGCAAAGAAATCTGGCCTCTATGATTTGCCATCTTGACAGGCATGTTTCAGTACAGAAGCTTCTGCTACAAATGCTTTGTGCAGTTCTATTCCTACAGATAAGATACTCACATGCCACAGTGTGTCCTGGGAATGACTATTACCACAAGGGACATCAGAGTTGGCTGTAACTAGAGGATGGTTTGCACCCACTCCTTGAAATGGAGGACAATTTTTGCTCCCTCCCCCAACCCCTCTCCTCCTCATTGAGGACACTAAACATATGCTCACTATTTTGCAGTTTCAGAGCTTGCTTGAGCTCCTCTGACACAACCCAGCAGTAGCATACAGCACACAACAAATGAAGTATTTAAGACTGCTCAGCTACCAGGAACCGAGAGCATGGCAGCTGGAAGAACCCTCCTATTTTGATCAGCAAGTTTGCCTGGAGGCACAGATTAGCAAGTGACTCTTTAATGACATGAATTCCTCCCTCAGGGTTAGAGTGTGTTAAAGCAACAAAGCATACTAGTTCTTGGGCAAAGTTTCCAGACTAGGGCCAACCCTTTTCCACATCTTAAGAGATTTGTATTGAAAGGATAGAAAATACAGCCTAAGTCTCTAATGACCCGAAGAAATCAAAAGTTTAAAATGCTATCTTGCTCCAAAGAAGCTCTAATGCCAGTCTTCTTTTTTTTTTTCAAAATATATTTTTTATTTACATTTCAAATGATTTCCCCCTTTCTGGCCCCCCACTCCCTGAAAGTCCACACAAGCTCCCTTCCCTTCCCGTTAGCCCACCCACTCCTTCCCACTTCCCTGTTCTGGTTTTGCCCTATACTGCTACACTGAGTCTTTCCAGAACAAGGAGCCGCTCCTCATTCTTCTTGTACCTCATTTGATGTGTGGATTATATTTTGGGTATTCCAGTTTTCTAGGTAAATATCCACTTATTAGTGAGTGCATACCATAATTGATCTTTTGATACTGGGTTACCTCACTTAGTATGATGGTCTCCAGCTCCATCCATTTGCCTAAGAATTTCATGAATTCATTGTTTCTAAATGGCTGAATAGTACTCCATTGTGTATATATACCACATTTTTTGCATCCATTCTTCTGTTGAGGGATACCTGGGTTCTTTCCACCTTCTGGCAATTACAAAAAGGGCTGCTAGGAATATAGTGGAGCATGTATCCTTATTACACGCTGGGGAATCCTCTGGGTATATGCCCAGGAGTGGTATAGCAGGATCTTCTGGAAGTGAGGTGCCCAGTTTTCTGAGGAACTGCCAGACTGATTTCCAGAGTGGTTGTACCAATTTGCAACCCCACCAGCAGTGGAGGAGTGTTCCTCTTTCTCCACATCCTCGCCAACACCTGCTGCGTCCTGAATTTTTAATCTTAGCCATTCTGACTGGTGTAAGGTGAAATCTCAGGGTTGTTTTGATTTGCATTTCCCTAATGACTAATGAAGTTGAGCATTTTTTAAGATGCTTCTCCGCCATCTGAAGTTCTTCAGGTGAAAATTCTTTCTTTAACCCTGTACCCCATTTTTAATAGGGTTATTTGGTTTTCTGGGGTCTAACTTCTTGAATTCTTTGTATATACTGTATATTAGCCCTCTATCTGATGTAGGTTGGTGAAGATCTTTTCCCAATAGAGTTAGAAAGATCAATTTCTTTGACAAAATAATACTTGATCTTTGACAAAAGTGCTAAAACCATCCAGTGGGGGGAAAAACAGCCTTTTCAACAAATGGGGCTTGGTCAACTGGCAGTCAACATGTAGAAGGAAGTAAATTGATCTATTCTTATCTCCCTGTGTGGATCAAGGACCTCCATATAAAACCAGATGCACTAAATCTAATGGAAGAGAAACTATATCCTCTATACCACTCCTGGGCATATACCCAGAGGATTCCCCACCATGTAATAAGGATACATGCTCTACTATCTTCATAGCAGCCCTATTTATTTTATAATTGCCAGATGCTGGAAAGAACCCAGGTATCCCTCAACAGAAGAGTGGATGCAAAAAATGTGGTATATCTACACAATGGAGTACTATTCAGCCATTAGAAACAATGAATTCATGAAATTCTTAGGCAAATGGATGGAGCTAGAGAACATCATACTAAGTGAAGTAACCCAGACTTAAAAGGTGAATCATGGTATGCACTCACTAATAAGTGGATATTAACCTAGAAAACTGGAATACCCAAAACATAATCCACACATCAAATGAGGTACAAGAAGAAAGGAGGAGTGGCCCCTTGTTCTGGAAAGACTCAGTGAAGCAGTATTCAGCAAAACCAGAACGGGGAAGTGGGAAGGGGTGGGTGGGAGGACAGGGGGAGAGAAGGGGGCTTACGGGACTTTCGGGGAGTGGGGGGCTAGAAAAGGGGAAATCATTTGAAATGTAAATAAAAAATTACCTCAAATAATAAAAATAAAAAAAAAAGAAAAAAATTACTACGGGCTTGAGAGATGGCTCAGCAGTTAAGAGTACTGACTGCTCTTCCAGACGTCCTGAGTTCAATTCCCAGTAACCAAACGGTGACTCACAACCATCTGTAAGGGGATCTGATACACTCTTCTGGTGTGTCTGAAGACAGCTACAGTGTAGTCACATATATAAAATAAATAAGCAATAATAATAATGATACATTTTAATAGAATTACTTGAAAATAATTTATGAATGCAGTAATATTTCAATTTGAACCATCAAACTATCACCGAATTATAATGGAACAGAATTGAAGGTACAAGTTACCATAGCAATGATTTTACAGCCCATGCAAGGTTTTTGCAGTCCATGCTTATCAACATGTTTATAATTTCACATTTACCAATAGGAAGTTTCCTGTTAGCCAGTATTATAGATGGGGCACATAGGAACTTGGTCAAGTTTGTGTTTACTATTGTCCAAAGTATCAGGAGTCTAATATTGTGGTTCTTGTGATATGGGGGATAAGAGGCACACATTAATACCAACAGACTTCCCAAATTAATGAATACAGAAAAAATGTCTGAAATTGTAAATGTTATATTATGAAATGATCATAAATTATCAAGAACTAGATTGCAATAAAATTCAAGAAATCGAATGGTTATACTGTGAATTGATGATATACCCAGCAGTTATTCCAAGTTGATAAAATTTGTAGAAATGACTTGTTCAAATATGTTTAGACATATAGAATCACAGAGAAGATTGAGCAAAAAATTAGAGACAACTTTACATCTTGAGATTTAATAAATTTCATTATAATTCATATTGTGGCTACATATGTGTGCCACACTTTTAATTACTGCTTTTTTTGTTTTTTTTTTCTTTGTAAAGGGATAAAAAATCTTTTAATAATTCTTTGTTTGAAGCTCGTAATGTAATGTATTATTCTAATACAATCTTCATGAAAATATGCATAAAACTTATGGAAGTAGGATTTCCTCACAAACAATTGCAGAATTAATTAACTGTAAGCACGATAATTCACAGAAACCTTAAGTATTTCAGAATCAAATTGTTTTTCTCCATTTACCTTGATGATGTCTATGAGCTTGCTGTATAATGCTTTGGTTTTGTTTAGGAATATGCCCTGTATCCCTGATCTCTCCAATACTCTTTAAAAATAAAGGGATGCTGGATTTTGTCAAAGGCTTCTTTCACAAAGGTTTTGTGCAGAGGAATATCCACAGTTAAGATATTCAGATGCCAACACTGCCTCCTGGGAATGGCTAGCACCACAAGGACTTCAGTCAGATGCACCCAGATGTTGGTTTGCACCCAGCCCTTGAAATGACTCCCATTTCAGCTCCCTCCTGCTCCTTGTCATTGAGGACACTAAACACATGCTCACCTTTCATTCTCACCTGATGGCTGACACCTAGCCTGCCTCAGCCAGGATGGCTGCCTGCATGTCTACTACTTTGACAGCATGCTTCTGTGTGGGCTCATCAAGAGCTAATTTGGGGGCCTGCTGTGCCTGGGCTGGAGCCCTGATGGCTGCTATGTGGTGACTGGAGGGGAAGATGACTTGGTCACTGTGTGGTCCTTCACGGAGGGTCATGTGGTAGTTCCAGACCATGGACACAAGTCATGATTCAACTCGGTAACCTTTCATCCCTGCACCACCTGCTCAGAGGAGGCAGCATCAGTCAGGGGTGATGGAGATCCTAGTGGTAAAGAGGAGGAGCCTGAGATCACTAGGTCAGACATAGGAACCCCAGTGTCCCCACTGCCCAAGGCTGGCTCCATCATACACTGCTTTTGGCTCAGCTGGCCATAACACACAGTTCTGAGTGTGGACCTCACAGAAGATGTGTCCTTCCCTCATCTGTCTCTGGCCCATACCCCCACCCTTCCAGGCACACCTCTGCCACCCCACCAACTTCTCGTAGTTCTCTGGCTGGAGAGACAGATACAGGCTCATGGCACTACTCTCTGTTCACGTTCCAACAGCCTCTACACCAGCTGCTGGGGGCAAGGCTGGTGGGCCTAGTGTAGCAATGGAGCCTAGCATACCATTCAGCATTGGCCACTTTGTCACACTGACCCTGTGGAGGCAGTTGGACCAGGTGACTGAGAAGGAAGACAAGCACTACCACAGCCTTGGGGACATCAGCCTCGGTGGCAGTGGGGGCAATAGCAGTAAAGACAAGCTAATGGGGCCTGCCTACTGCAGCCAATTAGACCAAGTCAAGGTGCTGGTAAGCACTGTGCCCTCAAATCTATGAAGTCTCACTGCTGGAGCCTCTCCTGTGTAAGATGCTCTCTCAGGAACACAAGACCATGTTACTGTTCCTGTAGGATTGTATCACCACTGCCTGACAAGAGGGCCTCATCTACACCTTGGCATGACCAGGCAAGGCAGTGACAAATGAGGAGACTGAGGCCCAGGCAGGGGAAGCAAGTTGGTCCAGGTCACCCAACAAGTCAAGTGGTAGAAGGCATCTCCTCAAAAACAGGCAGCTCACCTAATTGCACTGTGATGTGAAATATGGATGTCCCATGTCCCCAATATCCTAGCCATAACCCTCCCTGCTGACCTCAAGGATCATTGTATTAACAAGACTAATCATGATAGAAGAATTTCTCCAAGCTTCCACCCTGCACAATAGTGGGGGGTCCCCTAGGCTGGTCCATCCTCAGGGATGTCCTGGCCTGTGTGGCCTTGGCCCTGTCCTCCACCAAATGCGAAGTACAATGACCTGTTCTCTGAAACATCAGTGTTAAACACATCCCTGCGCCAGCATGTGACTGTTCAGACTTGGCCCACAACAGCCCAGGGTCACAGTACCCTAGATGAGAGGGCAGGGCGGGGACATCCCCACCAGCCCAAACCCCACCCCATGCTGCTCTGTGCTTTTCAAAGTGTTAAATTATGGAAGCCTCCGGGGCCCTCTTTGTCCCACTGGACATCCATCTTATTTAAAGACCTTGTTTCCAAAAATAGAAAAAAGAAGAAAGAAAAACAGAAGTGATAAAATGGCTGAGTGTACACAGCAAGTGGACATATTACTTCATCTGTTGTGCTCTCTGAGCCCTGTGGGCCAAGCCAAACTGCACTGAGCAACCTGCCATTCCAGGGACATACCCATTTTCCTTTCACCTTTCTGCCCACCAAAAAAAAGGAAGTCAGATGATTTCAGTGCAGCATTACACCAGATTTTGAATTGAGAGTCAATACCAACATACCTCATTCTATACCTTGAAACATAAATCAAAGAAAAACTCAACAAAGAAAGAGCACATCAGATCTATTTGTTATGCACATGGAATCAAAATAATAAAATACTCACAAACTGATTCCTGGAACACATCTAAATCACCATGCATCATGATCAACTAGGAATCATCTCAGGAATACAGGGATGGTTTAATATAAGAAAAACTATCAATTTAATATACCATATAAATAATTTTTAAAGACAAATCATAGGATCGTCTCCCTAGAATTTTAAAAAGCCTTTGACAATATACAAAACCCCTTCATATTAAAAGTATTAGAGCAAATATACACCAATTCAATTGCCAACATCTAACAAAATGGAGAGATATTGAAAGCAATTCCACCAATTTCAGAAACAAGACAAGGTTGCCCACCCTCTACTCACTGCCAATCTATTGGTACAGTGAATGAAGTTCTAGCCACAGCAGTAAGACAACTAAAGATCAAGGGGATGCAAATTGGAAAAGAAGTCAAAGTATCTGTATTTGTGGATACAAGGTAGTACACATAAGCTCCCTCAAAAATTCTAGCAGAGAACTCTTGTAGCTCAGGCTGCAAGATGAGTATGTGATAGATGAGACCTCATTAAACTGTGAACAGAACAAAACGGCAACATACAGATTGGGAACAAGATGTCCACTGGCCTGACATGGGATAGAGGGCTAATCCCCAAATCATATGGAGAAATCAAGAACTTAGACTACAAAAAACTGACTTAAAAGCTGGGGTCCAGAGATAATAGAGAATTCTCAACAGAGGCATCTGGAATGCCCAAGAAGAACTTAAAGAAATGTATTCCGTCACCACTGATTAGGGAAATGTAAATGAAAACATCCCTGAGAGTCCATGTTTTACTCCAATCAGAATGGCTAAAGTCAAAAAATCAGTGGACAGCACACGCTGACAAGGATGGGAAGTGAAGGGTACACTTCTCCATACCTGGTGGTGTTGCAAACTGTTATAAACATCTGAAAATCAATCAGGAGGATGGTCTAGAAAATTGGAATTAGTTCTATCTGTAGACCCAACTATACTGTTCCTGGGCATCTATCCCGTATATGCTCCACATTTTCACGAGGACACCTGCTCCACTATGTTCATAGCAGCCTTATTAGTAATAACCAAAAATTGGAAGCAAACAAATTGTCCTTTAACGTAAGAACAGATTCACACAGCAGAATACTATTCAGCTGTTGAAAACAAAGACATCATGAACTTTGCAGGCAAAAGAATGGACTTAGAAAATATTATTCTGAGTAAGGTAACAGAGACCCAAAAGACATATATGGTATGCACTCACTGATAAGTAGATATTAGCCAAAAAGTACACAACACCCATGATACACCCCACAGAACACAAGAAGTTAAACAAGAAGGATGTTCTAAGATTCAATACCACCTAGAAGGAGGAACAAAACAGACATGGAATGCACAAGGACTGAGTTCTGTGGGACAGGATAGAGGAAAAGGAAAAAGGGAAAAGATCAGGTATGGGAGAGACAGGAGAGAAGCCCAGAGTGCAAACAGTATGATTGGAAATAAGCAGCTGCTGGGTGGGGGATGGGGAACATATAGAAAATCCCAGAGACCCAGCATGAGGGAGACTCTCAGGATCCAATGTGGGTAACATTAGCCAAATGTTTAAGAGAGGGAATATGGAACCTGAAGAGACAACTTCCAGTACATAGAAAGGGCGCCAGTGGAGGTCCTCACATTCAACATTTTCCACTCAAAATTGTTCCTCTCTAAAACTAATGAGGTGACAAAATTGGAGCAGAATATGAACAAAAACCTGATGAGGGACCAGCACAACTTGGGATCCATGCCCTGGGTGGTCACCAGGCCCTGACAATATTAGTGCTGCTATGTTATGCCTGCAGACAGCAGCTTAGCATGAGTGTTCTCTGAGAGGCTCACCAGGAGCTGAGTGAGACAGGCTTAGATACTCACAGTCAAGCACTGGATAGGTAGGATTGACATAGTAAAACTGGACATGTTACCAAAAGCGATCTACAGGTTCATTTTAACACCATCAAAAGTCAAACACATTTTTTATACACCTTGAAAGAGAAATTCTCCATTATATAGGGATAAAAACCCAGGATACTCAAAGCAATCATAATCAACAAAAGAATGTCAATAGAGTCAGGCAGGGGTGGTGCACACCTCCTTTAATCCCAGCATTTGGGAAGCAGAGGCAGGTGGATTTCTGAGTTCGAGGCCAGCCTGGTCATCAGAGTGAGTTCCAGGACAGCCAGGGCTACACAGAGAAACCCTGTCTCAAAAAACAAAACAAAACAAAACAAAACGGAAAAAAAACAAAACAAACGAACAAAAATAAAGAACATCAATAGGAATCACCATCTGTGAACTCAAGCTATACTGTAAAGCAATAGTGATCAAAAATGCCTAATAGTGGTACAGAAACAAATATGTGGACCAATGGAATTGACTCAAATACACAGAAGTCAACCCGCATATCTATATACACTTGATTTTTGATAAAGAAAGAAAATCAAGCAGTGGAAAAATGAGAACATCTTCAACAATGGTACTGGTCTAACTGGATTTCTACACGGAGAAAAATAAAAATGGATTCATACTTAGCACCTCCATTGTTGGTGGGAGTTGAAACTTGTAGAAGCACCTTGGAAATCAATTGGGCACTTTTTCAGAAAACAGAATAGTTCTACTTCATTGTTAGCATTGTCTAACCTGGCAACAGCCAGTTATGCTCCTCCCATCAGTTACCTGGCAACAGCCAGTTATGCTCCTCCCATCCGTTACCTGGCAACAGCCAGTTATGCTCCTCCCATCAGTTACCTGGCAACAGCCAGTTATGCTCCTCCCATCCGTTACCTGGCAACAGCCAGTTATGCTCCTCCCATCAGTTACCTGGCAACAGCCAGTTATGCTCCTCCCATCAGTTACCTGGCAACAGCCATAGGCCTGGCCCACTATAAAAGGGTTTGACTGCCCCTCCCCCCTCTCTCCCTTGCTTCTCTCCTGCTCTTGCTCTCCCCTCCCCATTCCCTACCCATCCCCATCTCTCCAGGTGCTCATGACCATGGCAGGCCTCTGCTTCTCTACTCTCTCCCTCTCTCTGCCTTACTACCCTCTTACCTCCCCTGCCCCTGCCCTGAATTAACTCTAGTCTATACTATACCTTCATGTCACTGGTCCCTGAGGGGGAAGGGATGCCTCAGCACGGGACAGCTGGCACGTCCTCTTCTCCCATACCTCACCACGCCCCCATAGATCTTATCCCTTACCTCTTTATCTTTTATAAACACATCATTCAGGACCCAGCTATAGCCCAACCACCAAGCATACACTCAAAAGATGCTCCAACATTCCCCAAAGACATTAGCTGCGCTATGCTCATAGCAGATTTATTCCCAATAGTCAGAAACTGGAACAACCTAGATGTTCCCCAAATAAAGTGTAGATGCTGAAAATGGGGTACACCTAACCAATGGAATACAATTCAGCTATTAAAAACAAAGACGTCGCCTGGCATTGGTGGCACACGCCTTTAATCCCAGCACTTTGGGAGGCAGAGGCAGGCAGATTTCTGAGTTCAAGGCCAGCCTGGTCTACAGAGTGAGTTCAAGGACAGCCAGGTCTCGGAAAAACCCAAATCCAAAAAAAAAAGAAAAAGACATCATTAATTTTGCAGGCAAATGGATGCATCTTGAAATTATCATCCTGAGTGTGGTGACCCAGTCCCAAAAGGATATGCATGATATGTATTCACTGATAAGTGACTTTTAGTCTCATAATAGAGGATACATGTTATACGCCAGACACAAAGAAGCTAAAGAAGACTTAATACACAAGTGAGGATGCTTAAATCTCACTTACTATGCAGAATAAAGTAGTCATAACTGGCAAATGGAGGGAAGGAAGTAGGTGGGAGAGCAGACAACAGGAGAACAACAGAAAGGTTCAGGATCAGGTGTCTAGAGGGAGAGGACAGAGAGCCACATGGCCATGAGAAGTATGAAAATCTGCAACAAAAGGAAGCAAACATCTGGAAGTAACTTCTGTAATGGAGCATCAAGCCTGGCTTGGCCCTGATGACATGGAGTGACACAGTTTCTGCACCTGGGACAAAGCCCTGGTTTGAGCTTTCCAGAGCGTTGAGGGCTGGGCTGGGCGAGGCAAACTGCTTGCTTGCATAATAATTTACATATTTCTCATTCCTTCAAGGAATGTCCTTCACTCCAAGATAATTAAATGCAGCAGGAGTCCAGGAATTAAAGGTGTGGCTGTCTCTGCAAAATGGTAAACACTGGGACCATCAGGACAGCACTTAAGGGAAATAGCTCTGAATACACGAGTGTAAAAATACATAATTTCTAAACTATGCAAAAATAATGATTCAATATGAATTATTTCTTTTGTTTTTGGTTTTTTCTGGACAGGGTTTCTCTGTGTAGCCCTGGTTGTCCTGGAATGCACTCTACAAAGCAGACTGGTCTGAGAAATCTGCCTGCCTCTGCCTCCCAAGTGCTGGGATTAAAGGCGTGCACCACCGCCGCCACCGGGTTCAATAGGAATTATATGAGTGTCTGGACAAACCTGAAGGACTAAAGGAACTGCACTGTGAGGAAGTTGTTAGGAAATTACTAATGAAGGAGATAAAGAGAGGCAGGAAGTGGTGATCTAAGGGGATACCACCCAGCTATTTGTTTGTTTGTCTGTTTAGGTGGAGGATCACAGAGAGATTTCTGACTTCACAGTCAACCAAGGACAGAGCAAGGTTACCCCCAGGCCTCGTGGAAACAGTAACTTCAGGGCAGGGTCCAGCTAGCCTATCATCTGTGCTTAAGAAAGCCAGATAGATCTTAGAGTGATTTTCCCAAGTTAAGAAAGAATGTGCCTCCAGTCTCCCAAGAACCAAAGGCTTGGAGTCAGGCGATGCTGATTCATGAGATAAACAGAAGGAAAACCTGGCGTACATCACTAGACTGATAGGCAAAATAAAAAACTGTACCAGTATTCTGCTGGTGATGAACTTCCTAGATAAATATTTAGAACAAAAAGAGAAATCCTTGGAGAATAAACACACACACGGGGGGGGGGGGCGGGGGGGGGGCGGAGGAGGGAGAGAGAGAGAGAGAGACAGAGACAGAGAAAGACAGAGAGGAGAGAGAGAGAGAGAGAAGCAAAAAAGAGGAACATGGGAAGAGAGGTCTCTTAAAATAGCAAACAAGCAGAATTACAGACAAATCTCTGCAGAGAAAACAGAAGAGAAGGAGAAGCTGACAAAAATCCGGCAGAACTTGTAAAAACTAGGACTCTCCCTGTTAGGCATCTTCCCAAGATGTTTCTGCACACAAGACACTGTTCCAAGTGCTCTACACAGATGCAGCCTCCAGAGTAAAGTTTTTCAACAGCTACCTGACAGGGGACTTCACAAGAGGTAACATCTGGCCGCTGGTTCATACCAGCCAGTGAAAAACCCACCACACCAACTCCCACTGGCCAGTCCCCTGCTCCTTCCCGTGGAAGGCAGTGATCCTGTGCTCACCATCTTGCAACTTCGGGCTTGCTTGAACGAGTCTGACAGCATCCAGCAGCAGCACTCCGAAAACCACACAGTGAACCACTGAAACTTGCTCAGCTGCCAGGTGGAACCACCTCTCCAAACCCGGAAGAACCCGCCTCCTCTTCTGACTGGCAGGTTCGCCTGGAGCTCCTGAATGGCCATGAGCCTTGAGTGACATGAGTAACTCCATTAGGAACACAACAGAGAGGTTCCCGCCCAGCCTTCAGGTAGCTGGCTAGATCCTTACTGGAAGTTCAGAGAAATGGATTTCAGTACCACTGGAATCCTACGCAAGAGTATTCACAACTAGCCCCATGAGGACCCATTCACTCTACTATTCAGTGTTCAGACTCTTGTTCTGTCCATTGTCAGCCCCGCCCGCGTGCTCACCTGGTCCTGATTTCAGTGATTTCCTGAGCTCCCATCACAGCGCTCACCAGGTACTTCCCCTCTTTCCTCCTGGAATCTGGGTAGATAGCTTGCAGTGTAATCTGTCTGCCCCACAAGAGGAAGGGTGCCAGAATATTACCAATTAAAGAGAGATTTTAAGAAACAGGAGTTTTATTTTTGTGGCTTCATGCTGGCCAGGTTCAGGTAAATTACAGCTACTTCTCACCTGGTAGACAGGAGACAACCCTGGAAGAAAAGCAGCAAACATGACAAACAATGTAGAGCACTAATGTGGTTGGCTGGCACATCTTCCTCGGTGGGAAGGCAGAAAAAATAAAAAACTCCACAGAAGTATTAGTGAAGGTTCTGTAGATGAACAGATCTGATCTTATGTTTATGGAGACAGTAAGTGGAATTATTTTTAATTGTTAGTATGAGAACTTTCCAAGTTCTTTATGAAGGCACTTAGTACTATGAACTATAGTTAGTGCTATGCTATCGTTCATGTGACCCTAACAATGTATACTGTGTCACTAAAGTCTACAAAAATGTGCCCTTTCTATGGCCCTGTACAGTAGTTCACATGAGTTTCAGTTTTACACACTTTCCATAGTTTGCTAACTGAATGATTATGGAGAACACCCTTTACCCATTTATACAACTGCAAGCAACACCATTAAAATGGTGTCTTTCTTTTTTTTTTTTTTAAGATGTTGGATTTCTTCAATTTGCAACATAAATTCAATATGACTGATACAAAAATCCCTAACAACTTATAACAGAAAAGTTCATTCCAAAGCTATTTGCTGTGTGAGAAAACTCGGAATTCTCAAAAGGAATATGAAAAAAAAAATCACATACACATTAGCACAACAGTGTTAGAAAGCCATTTGGGTGGGAAAGGGAAAGCAGCCTCAACAGCTTCTGGTCATTGGTGGGTTCCCCTACAAAGCCAAGAAAGAGCTTCCTGGCCACTGTCTGGATTTTCTCCCTCTTTTGTGGTGAACAGAACCTGAAAAAGCTGCTAGCAGGCATCCCAAGTGAGCTTGTGGGTGAACAGGACTGATTCTAACAGATTAATTTCTGAAAAGGGTGAGGTCTGAGTTCTTCAGGTATAAAGGTCAGCAGGGGCAAAGGGTCAATTGTGATGAGGTTGGTTTCCTTGATCACCAACCAGCAGGACACCAGACTCAGGCTCAGGCTACAATCCAAGTGTCCCTGCAGCAGGTCCCCCACCCCCACCCACCTCTGCCCCACAGTGGGTCAGCCTGTTGGAGGGCTGTCTGGCAGCTCCACCTGTGGAACTGAATAAGGTAGGGGTGGGAAAATCTAAGGCAAAAAAATTCCTGTTGTCTGGGGAGAAAAAGTTTAAGCCTAGAGGGTGGGTCCTCTAGGAGATCTTGCCAGACCGCCACATAAGTTAATTGGACAGAGTGGACAAATGTGAGTTAGAAAATGACTTTCTCAATCCCTTAGACCAATCCCACAGTCAGGATCCCTCTGGGCAGCAGCCTGGGTTGAAAGCAGGCCATTCTGACATGCAGAAAGTTGTTCGTAAATAATGACAGAGAAATTTCCTTCCCTTTTTTTTTTTAACATCCTTAAAATGACTGAGCAGCAACTCAAGTAGGGTTGAAGATGCCTGTCCCATGTTAAATGCAAGTCAGAAAGGTGCCCTTAAGAGACAACAACAAACACAAAACACAAGAAAACTTCAGTTCTTCTCTATCAGGCAGGAACAGGAAACATCCAGAAGGTGGCGATCACACACAAGAAAAGACATTTACCTATTCTTCTCTGTCAGGAAACTAAAATAACCATATATGTAGATGGATATCTGTGGCTCTCTGAGTACAGGCCAGCCCTGCTATAGGGCCAGGAAGATGTTCTGGCCCCAGTGTGGTTGCATGACCGTCCAGGCCCATCTGTAAACAACATTCTTTTTAGAACTCTTTCTAGCACGGTATTACAGAATTACTTGGACTAGAATTATTGTGGCACCACACAGGCACATAGATAGCAACAGACAGGAATTACTGTTCATAAACACATGGGCAGACTCAGGCTCAGACAGACATTACCACTTTTTTGGGGGGAGGAGGGGTTCGACAGGGTTTCTCTGTATAGCCCTGGCTGTCCTGGAACTCACTCTGTAGACCAGGCTGGCCTCGAACTCAGAAATCCAACTGCCTCTGCCTCCCAAGTGCTGGAATTAAAGGCATGCACCACCGCCACCTGTTGAGACCCTCCAGGTCAGGTTTTGGAGTCCTTGGAGTTCCTGACCAAAGCACCAAAATGTTGTGCCAGGAAGCCTTCATGAATCCTAAAAGATCACCAAGGAATTGGTTCAGATGGAATTGTATTAGGGTCTCTTTATTTAGACTTGAGCCTGGGCCATACCACTGTCTCTGAGGCAGCAAAACAGGAGGGGCTTTCCTAAGCTTAGTTACTGACAAGTGTTTATAAACAGGAAGGGAGCATCTAGCCTGGTACACATTTGATTGGCAGGAGGCAATATGGCCTTTAGCATAACCAACATTGGTTGGTGCTGGGAGCCAAACCAGAAACTTATGGTTCTTCTTCCTCATTGGTGGCTGTTAGGAAGTGTAAGGTCTGGAGCAGGCTTGTAACCTAGAGGGATAGATATGTTGGGAAATAGCCTGGAAACTGGTACTAGATACTGGCCTGTTAGTTAATTTGAATATAACCTGAGATCAGGTTCTCTACAACAGAGGATGAACCCAAAAGATTGGTCGTTCAGGTATAGAATAATCTGATCATAAATAAGAATGAAGCTAGTTTGTCTTTACTATAAGATAGATGGCTTTTAAGTCTAAAATGGAGGGAGGCTTATTCTTCACACTTTCTTTAGCAATAAAAAGAAAAAGCCTAAACAAGATTGATTTCCACTGTATTTTCATGGTGGGTTAAATACCTTGGAAGTTTCTGCTAAGAAAACGTGTATGTCTACTCTGTATATTCAGTGCTGAAATCTATAAATCTAAATCTAAAATCGGTGATAAACTTAAAACAGGTGGAAATAAAACATGGAGTGCTCTGGTGTAATGGAGCCCTTGTGTTGCTATCTCCAGCTTTAACCCGTCCTGTTACAATATGTTGTGGTAACTGCTGTTATGGATTGGATACTGTGAAGCACCCACAGTCCACTGCATAGACATTAAGATCACCTGCCATGGGGGCTGGTGAGATGGCTCAGTGGGTAAGAGCACTGACTGCTCTTCCAAAGGTCCTGAGTTCAAATCCCAACAACCACATGGTGGCTCACAACCATCGGTAAAGAGATCTGACACCCTCTTCTGGTGTCTGAAGACAGCTACAGTGTACTTAGAGAAAATAAATAAATATATATTTAAAAAAAAAAAAAAGATCACCTGCCATTTTGTTTAAGTAATTGCAGGGAATGCATGCACTTCCAAGAGTGGAATTTACATGATCTGCTAATGTGCTGCTTCTACAGCTCTCTTACTAAAGCCCCTAGCACAAAAAGAAAAATGGGGCTGAGAGATGGTTTAGTGAGAAAAGTGCTTGTTATACAAGCATGAGGACTTCAGTTCAATCCATATCAGATGAGAAGTGATCTCAGTGCTGTGAGGCAGAACTAGGCAGAACCTTAATTCTAGTTGACCAGTCAGAATAGCAAACTCAGTAAGGTCCTGATTCAAAGACACTTTGTCTCAAAAGATAAGATAGAGAACAATACATGAGATACCAATACTGACCTCTGGCCTCCATATATGCATACAGTGCATGTGTGTAGGAAACATTATATTAGTAAACTGACATGTTATTTAAAACAAACAAACAAACAAAAAACAACAAAACCAGGCTTTGGAAGTTGCTATCCAGAACTTGCTGTGTTGGGAGAACTGAGTTCTGATGCTGCCAAGTAGCCTTGGTTTCTGTTGGTAGGGTTCTTGTGCTTGCCTTTCGCCAACTGGTTATCTCTGGTACTAGTTGGTCTTGCTGTCTCTGGCTGAAGCTTGTCCCTGTGGGCCTGTAAGCCTTTGGCTGTACTCCTGGGAGAGCAATTCTCTTCTGGCAGGGTCTGTGCACAGAAATCTGTGGAGCTGCCTGGCTCCCTGGTATAAGTGGCAGCATGAAGACTTCTGTCCCAGCTGCTCCACTGATCATATCCCCTGGTGTGCTCCCAGCTTTTCCCTCCAGAGAGAAGATGGATCACATCTCTGTGCTCAGAAGTGAAAGCACTGCTGGGAGATCACTCTCTCCTGGAGGGCTGTGCACAGAAGGCTGTGGAGTTGTACAGCAACTGGTACAAATGACAGCGAGAAGACTCGGTTTTTTTGTTTCTTTGTTTTGTGTGTGTGTGTGTGTGTGTGTGTGTGTGTGTGTGTGTTCGCGCGCACTCTCCCCATTGGTCTACTTTAAGTTATCTTTGTTGGTTCTTGTTAAGTGACAATTTGATAATGTCAACTGGTATTCTTTAAGGAGAGACCTGGATGCTGATTATAAAGACAAGTTTAACTACTGTCTGATCTAATTTGGAGTAAACTGCAGGGAAAATAGTACACAGTTTCAGTAGAGGTAGATTAGAAGGCTGTGGATAAGTCTGACCTATGTATAGAGTAGCTTCTCCTTCGTTCCCATAACAGTATTCATGTCTTCCTATGAGTTGCAAACTCTGTCAGCTACCTCATTCCCTCCTCTAACTACTTCTCTAACTACTGGGGACACCAAGCTCAGTCCTATGGTTGGCTGAGCAGTCGCCTCTGTATTTCCCAGGCTCTGGCACAGCCTCTCAGGAAACAGCTTATCAGTCTCCTGTCAGCAAGCTTAGAGTCTGGGCTTGTTGTCTGTATGTGGGATGGATTCCCAGGTGGGGCAGGCTCTGGATGGCCTGTCATTTAGTCTTTGCTCCACACTTTGTCTCTGTATCTCCTACCATGAGTAAAGCAGGAGAAGCGAGGATGGGATAGGGGATTTCCTGAGAGGAAACTAGGAAAGGATTTAACATTTGCCATATAAATAAATAAAATATACAAAAACGAAAACAGGACAAAACAAAAACAAAAACAAAAAACATACCACAAACCAATGTGCATGACACACTGAAAGGATAGAAAATAATACAGCCTAACTCTAATGACCCCAAGAAATCAAGAGTTTAAAATGCTATCTCCCTTTGTTAGAAACTAGGTAAAAGGTCACATTCCAGAGCCTGCCATTTGTTTAGACCTAGCAGTAAGGCCTTAAATAGGTGATCCTGGCACCATAGGAAATGGGCTAAGCTTATCTTGCTTCTGTAAACTTATGCCATTACCCCTAAGCAGGAGTTGACACAGCTGTAGACATTATAAGAGACTAATTGGTCCACTGAGCGCGGGCTATAATAATTTAAACTGATTGGCCTAAAAACTATGGCATGGTACAAATCAATTAGCTCACATTTCACGGGCTCTCCATGCTAAGAAATGTTTGGTTTGTGATTTGCGGGCTCTGTTGTAAACTTATAAAAGCTGTCGCAATTCGGCACTCGGGGTCCACAGTCCTCTAACCCTGCGTGGTGCACGGCTATGGAACCCAGAAATCTGGAATAAAGAAATCCTCATGCTATTGCATCGAGACCGTTTCTCGCAAGTGATTTGGGTGTCGCCTTCCGGGTTGTGGGGTGCTGGGGTACCCTTGGTTTTTGGGTTCTTACAACACAAGTAGAAAAATAAAATAAAATAATGAAATGTCTATTTTGAATGCAAACAGGTGAAGGAACTGAACAAAACCATCCAGGATCTAAAAATGGAAACAGAAACAATACAAAGACCACAAAGAGAGACAACCCTGGAAATAGAAAACCTAGGAGCCAGGCGTGGTGGCACTCGCCTGTAATCCCAGCACTCTGGGAGGCAGAGGCAGGTGGATTTCTGAGTTCGAGGCCAGCCTGGTCTCCAGAGTGAGTTCGAGGACAGCCAGGGCTAGAAAGAGAATCCATATCTCAATAAAACCAAATCAAAAAAAAAAAAAAAAAAAGAAAGAAAGAAAAAGAAAAAGAAAATTTGGGAAAGATGCAAGTATCACCAACACAATACAAGATAGAGAAGAGAGAATCTCAGGTGCAGAAGATACCATAAAAAACATTGGCACTATAGTCAAGGAATGGGGGGGGGGGGAGACTCATGGGCCAAAACATCCAGGAAATGCAGGACACAATGAAAAGGCCAAACCTAAAGATAATTATACAAGAAAACTTCCCTAACTTAAAGAAAGAGATGCCTATGATATATTGGAAGTCTACAGAATTCCAAATAGACTGGACCAGAAAGGAAATTCCTACAATCACAAAACAGTCAAAACACAGAATGCACAAAACAAAGAATATTAAAAGCAGTAAGGGGAAAAGGTCAAGTAACATATAAATGCAGACCTATCAGAATTACACCAGACTTCTCAACAGAGACTATGAAAGCTAGAAGATCCTGGGTAGATGTCATACAGACCCAAAGAGAACACAAATGCCAACCCAACCTACTATACCCAGAATAGCCCTCAATTAGTATAGATGGAGAAATTGAGATATTCCAAGAGAAAACCAAACTTACACAATATCTTTCCACAAATCCTGCTCTACAAAGCCCAATAGATGGAAAAGTCCAACACAAGGAGGGAAACTACACTCTAGAAAAAAACCAAGAAAGTAATCTTTCCTAAAACACAAAAGATAGGCACACAAACATTATTCCACCTCTAACAACAAAAATAACAGGCAGCAACAATCATGATTTCTTAATATTTTTTATATCAACGGACTCAATTCCCCAATAAAAAGACATAGACTAACAGCCTAGATATGTAAACAGGACCCAGCATTTTGCTGCATACAGGAAATGCACCTCTTTGACAAATTGGCAACCAAGAGATTGGAAAAAAAGATCTTTACCTATAGATAGAAGGCTAATATTCAATATATACAAAGAACTCAAGAAGTTAGACTCCAGATAACCAAATAACTCTGTACAGAGCCATATTGGGGTATCTTGCCACATGGTAGGAACTTGACATTGGCCAAGGACCAGGGCTTCAGGCAGGAATCTGACATTAGGGCATAACAGGGAAGTAGGTTACAGCAGGAATTTTTATCCTAGGGTGGAGGGCTGAGAATGTACTTAAAATTGGTGAAGTGGCTATTCCTGGTTGTCAACTTGACTATATCTGGAATGAAGTACAGTCTAGTATTGGAAGGCTCACCTATGATCCTAATTTGGAGGCTCAGAGATATAAGTTTCTGACCTGGATCTTGGTATGGAGATATTGAAGCATAGTGGCTAAGACAAGGAGATCTCCAAGTTCAAGATCATTTGGGATTGAAGGCATGGATGCACACACCTTTAATCTGGGCCACACCCTCTGCTGGAGATTTACAGTCTTTAATCTGGGGTACACCCTCTACTGGAGATATAGGACATTGGAAGAAGGAAGATTCTCTCTCACTCTTCCTTCTGTGCTTGCTTCATGGGACTGAGAAACTTCTAGATCCTTGGACTTCCATCCACAGCTGCTGCTGATCATTGTTGGGGAGTTGGACTATAGACTGTAAGTCATTGACAAATTCCCTAACTATATAAAGACTATCCATACGTTCTGGGACTCTAGAGAACCCAAACTAATGCAGAAGTTGGTACCAGGTGTGGTTCTAGAGGAGCAGAAGTATAAGGATGAATGTTTCAAAATTTTGGAGTTGGTTGGCTGATCCAATAGCACCTTCAACTACTGAAACTTCTCCAGATTCTCTCCCTCCTGGGAGCTCGGAGAATATTGAAGACCCTGGATGAAACTATATCTCAAGCTTAAAGAAGCTAATGCCTTTGATTATCTTGATGAATTAGGTGATTCGGTGGTATACAATACTTTCTCCAAGTTGGGGAAAAAAATCAGAAAATGATTTTGCTGGCTGGTTGCTCTTAGCATCTCGGGGGGAAAAAATGAAGGAAAGGAAAGAGTTGTGTGATAAAATCGAAAATCTCCAGACTCAAGTAAACAATCTAAAAGTTGCTAAGTGTGCCCTTGAAGAGAATCTACTCTCCAGCAGCCATAGAGCTCAAGTAGCAGAAAATCAAACTGAAGCCCTCATAAGGTTGGCTGAATTACAGCAAAAATTTAAGTCTCAACCTCAGAAGGTGTCAACTGTTAAAGTAAGGGCATTAATTGGCAAAGAATGGGATCCTGTAACTTGGGATGGGGATGTGTGGGAAGACCCTGCTGAAATTGAGAATTTTGAATCTTCAGATTTTCAAGAATTTGCTCCACCTGAAGAAGTAGTACCCTCAGCCCCACCCCTTGAAATAATTCCTTCTCCACCTGAGGAAATTAATCCCTCAAAGCCTGATAATCCAGCAGGGACTTTTACTGACAATACTGATGTTTCTCAGGGCCCACCAATAGTTTCTTCTAGACCTATAACCAGACTCAAGGCAAAGCAGGCCCCCTAAGGGGTAGGTAGAAAGTGTAGTCCATGAGGAAATACACTGTACTAATAAGGAGCTTAATGAGTTTGCTAATTCATTCAAGCAGAAGCCGGGGAACATGTGTGGGAATAGATTTTAAAGGTGTGGGATAATGGTGGAAGGAACATAAAACTAGAGCAGGCTGAGTTTATTGGCATGGGCCCTCTGAGTGGAGATTCTAGGTTTAATATGGAAGCTCGCACAGTTCAAAAAGATGTCAAAAGTTTGTTTGATTGGATGACCTGAAGTACTTATCAAAAGATGGCCTACTGAAAGGAGTTGGAGATGCCTGATATCCCTTGGCTTACTGTTGATGAAGGGATTTTACGGCTTAGGGAAATTGCAATGCTAGAGTGGAGATATTGTGTAAAACCTAATCCTCCACAGTGGGAAGGTCCAGAAGATATGCCCTTCACCAGTCCTATAAGACGAAAACTGGTGAGAGGGGCACCAGCATATTTAAAGAGTTTTGTTCTTGCCCTTTTCATTGTGCCAGACCTTAGGGTTGGAGATGCTGCTGCTCAATTAGATGAATTAAATTCAGTGGGTTGAATTGGGCCCGGAGGTAATAAGGACCAGGTGGCAGCATTGAATCGCCAGAGACAAGGTGATTGTAGTTATTATAATGCACATCGTAGATAAAACAGTGTTTATAATGACATACCCCATAATGGGCAGAGAGGTGGAATTTATAATGGTATGGCTCATTTGGACCTTTGGTGCTGGCTAATTGATCATGGTGTTTCCAGGGATGAAATACATAGGAAACCTACTGCATATCTGTTTATCTGTATAAGCAGAAAAATCCTCAAACAAATGATAGGAAGGCTGCATTGGATCATGGCTAAAGGCAATCTTGTCCAGTGAATCAATTTCCAGACTTGAGACAGTTTACATATCCAGAACCCCTTGAATGAAGGGGTGGCCAGGTTCCCCTGAGGAAGGATCTTGATAAGACACCTAAAAGTTTTGCTGTTAGTCTTTCTCCAATTCTTCCCCAGAGGGACCTACAGCCTTTTACAAGGGTAACTGTACACTGGGGGAAAGGAAATAATCAGACTTTCCGGGGGCTATTGGATACTGGTTCTGAATTGACACTGATTCCAGGAGATCCCAAAAAACCTTGTGGCCCTCTAGTTAGAATAGGGGCTCATGGAGGACAGGTGATTAAAGGAGTTTTGACTGATGTGTGACTCACAGTAGGTCCAGTGTGTCCCGGAACACATCTTGTGGTCATTTCCCCAGTTCCAGAATGTATAATTGGAATAGATATACTCAGAAATTGGCAGAATTCTCATATTGGTTCTCTGACCTGTGGAGTGAGGGTTATTATGTTTGGAAAGGCAAAATGGAAGCCTTTAGAGTTGCCTCTGCCAAAGAAAATAGTGAATCAAAAACAATATCGTATTCCTGGAGGAATTGCAGAAATTACTGCCACAGTCAAGGACTTGAAAGATGTAGGGGCGGTGGTTCCCACCACATCTCCCTTTAACTCTCCCATCTGGCCAGTGCAGAAGACAGATGGATCATGGAGGATGACAGTTGACTATCGAAAATTAAATCAGGTAGTAACTCCAATTGCAGCTGCTGTACCAGATGTAGTTTCGTTACTTGAGCAAATTAACACATCTCCTGGAACCTGGGATGCAGCTATTGACCTGGCAAATGCCTTCTTCTCAGTACCTGTACATAAGGACCACCAGAAGCAATTTGCTTTCAGTTGGCAAACCCAGCAGTATACCTTTACAGTTTTGCCTCAAGGATATATTAACTCTCCTGCCCTGTGTCATAACATAGTTAGAAGGGACCTTGATCATTTGTCTCTTCCACAAAAATATCACATTGGTGCATTATATTGATGATATTATGCTGATTGGACCAAGTGAGCAGGAAGTAGCAACCACTTTGGATTCATTGGTAACACATATGCGTATCAGGATGGGAAATAAATCTGACTAAGATTCAAGGTCCATCTACTTCAGTGAAATTCTTAGGAGTACAGTGATGTGGGGCATGCATAGTCCTTCTAAGGTGAAAGATAAGTTATTGCACCTGCCCCCTCCCACCACCAAGAAAGAAGCACACCGTTTAGTGGGTCTATTTGGATTCTGGAGACAGCACATTCCTCACTTAGGTGTGTTACTCAGGCCTATTTACCAAGTGACTCGGAAAGCTGCTAGCTTTGTGTGGGGCCCAGAGCAAGAGAAGGCTCTTCAATAGGTCCAGGCTGCTGTGCAGGCTGCACTACCACTTGGACCATATAATCCAGCAGACCCAATGGTACTTGAGGTGTCAGTGGCAGATAGAGATGCTGTTTGGAGTCTCTGGCAGGCTCCTGTAGGTGAATCACAGAAGAGATCTTTGGGATTTTGGAGCAAAGCTCTACCATCATCTGCAGACAACTACTCTCCCTTTGAAAAACAGCTCTTGGCCTGCTATTGGGCCTTAGTGGAAACTGAACGTTTGACAATAGGACACCAAGTTACTATGTGACCTGAACTGCCCATCATGAGCTGGGTGTTATCAGACCCTCCAATTCATAAAGTAGGGTGTGAACAACAGCAGTCTATTATCAAATGGAAGTGGTATATACATGATCAGGCCAGAGCAGGTCCTGAAGGCACAAGCAAGTTACATGAAGAAGTTGCTCAGATGCCTATGGTTTCTACTCCTGTTACAATGCCATCTGCTGCCAAGCATGCGCCTATAACCTCATGGGGTGTTCCCTATGACCAGCTGACTGAAGAAGAGAAGACTAGGACCTGGTTTACTGATGGCTCTGCACATTATGCAGGCACCACCCAGAAGTGGACAGCTGCAGCATTACAACCCCTTTCTGGGACAAGCCTGAAAGATACAGGTGAAGGAAAATCTTCACAGTGGGCAGAACTTCCGGGCAGTACACATGGTATTACAGTTTGTTTGGAAGAAGAAATGGCCAGATGTACGACTGTTCACTGACTCATGGGCTGTAGCCAATGGATTGGCTAGATGGTCAGGAACATGGAAAGATCACAATTGGAAAATTGGTGAGCAAGACATCTGGGGAAGAAGTATGTGGATAGATCTCTCCAAATGGGCAAAGGATGTGAAAATATTTGTGTCCTATGTAAATGCTCACCAAAAGGTGATTTCAGCTGAGGAGGAGTTCAGTAATCAAGTGGATAAGATGACCTGCTCTGTGGACAGTCAGCCTCTTTCCCCAGCCATCCCAGTTACTGCCCAGTGGGCACATGAACAAAGTGGCCATGGTGGCCGAGACGAAGGTTATGCTTGGGCTCAGCAACACGGACTTCCACTCACCAAGGCTGACCTGGCTACAGCTGCTTCTGCCAACAGCAGAAACCAACACTGAGCCCCAGATATGGCACCGTTCCTCGAGGTGACCAGCCAGCAACCTGGTGGCAGGTTGACTATATTGGACCACTTCCCCCATGGAAAGGACAGTGTTTTGTTCTTACTGGAGTAGATACTTATTCTGGTTATGGATTTGCCTGCCCTGCACATAATGCTTCTGCCAAAACCACCACCCGTGGACTCACAGAATGCCTTATCTATCATCATGGTATTCCACACAGTATTGCTTCTGACCAAGGAACTCATTTCACAGCCAGAGAAGTGCGACAGTCGCCCACGATTATGGAATTCACTGGTCTTACCATGTTCCCCATCATCCTGAAGCAGCTGGTCTGATAGAAAGATGGAATGGACTTTTGAAGACACAGTTATGGCGCCAATTAGGTGGCAGCAGCATGGAGGGCTGGGGCAGAGTTCGTCAGAAGGCAGTATATGCTTTGAATCAGCGTTCAATATATGGTACAGTTTCTCCCATAGCCAGGATCCATGGGTCCAGGAATCAAGGGGTGGAAAATGGAATAGTTCCACTCACTATCACTCCTAGTGACCCTCTAGGAAAATTTTTGCTTCCTGTCCCCACAAATTTAGGTTCTGTTGGCCTAGAAGTTTTGGTTCCAGAGGGGGGAGTGCTCCTACCAGGAGCCACAAGAAACATTCCATTGAATTGGAAGCTCAGACTTCCCCCTGGCCATTTTGGGCTTATAATGCCCTTAAACCAACAGACTAAGAAAGGAATAACAGTGTTAGGAGGGGTGATAGATCCAGATTACCATGGGGAAATTGGATTGCCTCTCCACAATGGAGGTAAGCAAGATTATGTCTGGAGTGCAGGAGATTCCCTAGGTCATCTCTTAGTACTACCATGTCCTGTGATTAAAGTCAATGGGAAACTACATCAGCCTAATCCAAGCAGGATGACAAAGGACACAGACCCATCAGGAATGAAGGTATGGGTCAATCCTCCAGGAAAAGAGCCAAGACCTGCTGAGGTGCTTGCCGAAGGAGAAGGAAATACAGAATGGGTAGCAGAGGAAGGTAGTTATAGATACCAGCTAAGAGCACGTAAGCAATTGCAGAAATGAGGATTATAAGTAATATGAATGCTTCTATCTTATTTTGGTAAAGATACATTTGTCTTTCTTCCAATCCCTTTAACATCAATTGGTATTGAAACACTAAAAGAATGTTCCCAAGGGACATTTCCCCATTGTAAATTTACAAATGCCTTTGCGATTGTACGAGGAATAGTTATACCATGTCAGGCGTATTCACAATCTTGTTATTGTTTCATGTCGACATGAGATATTATTTGTGTCAAGTTGACAAGGGGTGGATTGAAGTGGCTATTCCTGGCTGTCAACTTGACTATATCTGAAATGAAGTACAGTCTAGAATTGGAAGGCTCACCTATGATCCTAATTTGGAGGCTCAGAGATATAAGTTTCTGACCTGGATCTTGGTATGGAGATATTGAAGCATAGTGGCTAAGACAAGGAGATCTCCGAGTTCAAGATCATTTGGGATTAAAGGCATGGATGCACACACCTTTAATCTGGGCCACACCCTCTGCTGGAGACCCACAAGCCAATAATCTGGCCACACCCTCTGTTGGAGACTTAAAGCCTTTAATCTGGGCTACACCCTCTACTGGAGATATAGAAGTACATTGGAAGAAGGAAGAAGATTCTCTCTTACTCTTCCTTCCCTGCTTGCTTCCTGGGACTGAGAAACTGCTAGATCCTTGAACTTCCATCCACAGCTGTTGCTGATCATTGTTGGGGAGTTGGACTATAGACTATAGGTCATTGACAAATTCCCTAACTATATAAAGACTATCCATACGTTCTGTGACTCTAGAGAACCCAAACTAATACAATTGGTCAAGGTGAACTTCTCCCAGCCTTTGTTGAGCATGGATTCCCATGCTGGTCAGGATCCTGCTCCACCTAGGGTAGAGTGCTCAGAGTGAAGGTGAAGTTCATTGTTCCTCCAGGTCTACGAATTCTGAATAAAGCAGCTGACCCACCCAGCTGCCTGAGCAGTGGAGCCAAGGACCTCCAGACAACCTGGAGTCTAGGGGGAGGGGCTTGCCCAAACTTAAATGGTCTGACCACCATTAAAGTTGGGGCCTCCATAGGTAAACTATAGTCCTAGCCTTGTTCTTTTCACCGTTTCCCCATCCATTCCTAAGTTTCTCTTCCAGAACAGTTTGCAGTAGCTGCAGGCAGCTACAGAATACAACATAACTCTATTAATAAATGGGGAACAGAGCTAAACAGAAATCTCAACTGAGGAAAATTGAAGCACCACAAGAAATGTTCAAGATCCTTAGTCATGAGGGAAATGCACCTGAGATTCCACCTCACAGCAGTCAGAAGGCTTAAGATCAAAAACATAGTGACGCCAGAAGCTGGTGAGGATGTGGCAAAAGAGGAATGCTCCTCCATTGCTGGTGGGATTGCAAGCTCTGGAAATCAGTCTGACAGTTCCTCAAATAACTGGACGTAGTACTATGTGAGGACCCAGCTGTACCACTCCTGGGCATATATCCAGAAGATGCTCTGCCATGTAATAAAGACACAAGTTCCATTATGTTCATAGCAGCCATATTTACAATACCCAGAAGCAGGAAACCACCAAGATAAACCTTCAACAGAGGAATCGATACAGAAAATGTGGTATATTTACACAATGGAATACTACTCAGCTATTAAAAACAATGAATTCTTGAAATTCGCACAAAAATGGATGGATCTAAAAAATATCCACAGTGAGGTAATTTAGTCACAAAACAACACACATGGTATGGACTCACTGATAAGAGGATATTACTCAAAGAGCATGGAATACTATGCTGTGTTGCTTTAACACACTCTAACCATGAAGGAGGTGCTCCTCTTATGCCATTGAAGGCTCACTGGCCAATCAGGGCTTCTAGGGAAACCTGCTAGTAAGAAGAGGTGGAGGTTTCTTCAGGTTGCCAGGCTCCATTTTCCCTGGATCTGAACAGACTTGAATGCTTCAGTGTTTCCTGTGCCCTGTGCTACTGCTGGGTTATATCAAGGGACCTCAGGCAAGCTGTGATGTTGAAACATGATGAGTCATTGTTCAGTCACCTGAAGGAGAAGGGACAGGAGGGAACTAGAATGGTGGGTCCTTTCAAGGCCTAGGTGGGAACCAGGAGCAAGGTGCAGCCAACTATGAGATCCCTTGTGGTATTAGCCATTGTCAGGATGCAGTGTTGGCATCTGAATATCTAAAGTGTGGGTATGCATCTGCACAAAACAATTGTAGCAGAAGCTTGTACCTTGAAACATGCCTGTCAGAAAGGCAAATCAGAGAGGACAAGTTTCATTAGCATCTTCAACTTGATCTGCACTTTGGTGTGAGATACATTTGAAGCTAAAATTTCTGAAGCTTTTAAATGGCATTTCATTTGTGGGGAGCAATACAGCATTATACTGTGATGTAAAGAACCAAACTTGATAATGTAAAGGGTTTAACAGTTCTTAGGTATTAGTAAGTCATATCAAGTAGACTTTGGATAACTGAAGGCTGGCGCTAGTGTTAGGATTCTGTCTAAACTCCATCTCCAGTTTCCTGGCATCAGCAAGTTATGCTCCTCTGTACAGTTACCTGGCAACTGCCAGCTGGGCCTGACCTGGTCCATGGGGCTGCTTGCCCCTCCCCCCTCTCTTGTTGTTTTATCCTGCTTCTCTCTTGCCCTCCTGAGCATGTCACTTCCTCCTCCCTTCCTCATTCACTTCCCCTTCTCTCTACTTGGTCATGGCCCACCTCTGCTTCTCTACTTTGTCTATCTGCATTTCTCTGTCTCTACTACCCTCTTAACTCCCCTCCTCATTGCCTGTAAACTCTGTTCTATACTATACCATCATGTGACTGGTCACTCAGGGGCAAGGAATGCCTCTGCATGGGCCCACTGAGACATCCCTTCTCCCATACCTTAACATACATCCACAGAACATATCCTCCTTTTTATCTTTTTATAAATGCATCAGCTATACCATTCCCAAATAAAGAGTATTCCAACCAGACTTACTGCTAATTAGAATCCTAGGATACACAAGTTAATTTTCCAGGAATTTGTTAGAAATACGGCTCTAAACCACAAAAAAGAGACAACTCTGGTTTATAACCAGCCATTGTAACCTTCCTACATCAGAGAGTAGGCCTCTAAACAGCTGCTGAACAGGTCATTACAATGACACAATCAACATTAATATTGGGTGTTCAATAATACTTGAATTTTCTTCTCAATAAAAGCCTAGTTCAATGACATGTAAAAGGTGACACCATTTGAAATGGAAAGACATTGTTGTTTTGTGCTCTTATGGATATGAGTACACTGTAGCTGTACAGATAGTTGTAAGCCATCATGTGGTTGCTAGGAATTACATTCAGGCCCTCTGATCACTGTTGCATTACTGGTTCTGGTCCCACTAGCACTGGTCCACTTGCTATGGCCCTGCTCGCTCCTGCCCAAAGGTTTACTTATTATATGTAAGTACAACATACCTATCTTCAGACATATCAGAGGGGGTCATAAGATCTCATGAGGGATGATTGTGAGCTACCATGTTGTTGCATTTATACTTATGGTGGCTTGAATCCTAAAATACACTCAATGATCATTTGTTGAGGACAAGTTAGTTGACGTGGAAGATACTTATAAATGAGTGAAGGCAATGCTAAAGGCAAAATGATTACAGACTTGGAACAGACATTACATTCAGTGCTGTATTGGTCATCAAACAGGATCTAATCACATCTCGGGTTGTGTTTTGTGTTTTTTTTTTTCTTTCTGTGCTAAGACATCATGGCCAAGATAACCTTTTTTTTATTTATTTAAGAATTGTATCATATTTTTTTATTAAGGGTTGAAAATAATTTTTAGTTTTTAAATTATAATTCTTCCTTCTGGCTTCAGGCTCTGCCTTGGGACCTTCCTCTGCTACAACACCATATCCAAGTAGCAAAGGGAGGAAGCTGACCACCCAGGAGTGCAGAGAAGTGAGTCAGCACAGGTAAGACCTCCCCTGCTGCTCAGAGGATCACATGTGGAACCCTAAGGCTGGAGCCTTCCAGCATCTGTCTCTGGCTTGCGACCAAATCATGATATATCCAAGTGGTGCAGGGAGGAAGCTAAATACTCAGGAGTACAGAGAGGTCAGACAGCACACGTAGGTCCATCCCTGCTGCTCAGAGGAAACAGCCAAAAACCCTGACAAGAGCCTAGGAGCAGCCTTGGAAAGGAGTCTTCCAATTTCTGACTGCAGAACACCCAGAGCTGATCCTGGACTACAGAGCTACATACCCAAATGCAATCACAAGAGAGCTGCTCTCACAGGAGTACCTACATACCTGTGTACACAGAGAGTACCAGTCTCCCAGGAGAACAGGTACAGAGGCTTGCAGGACAGAAAAGCCACAATCAAAGACAGCACCACTAGCTAACACCAGAGATAACCAGATAGCAAAAGGCAAATGCAAGAACATTAACAAGAGAAATCAAAGCAACATCTGAAACAAGTCCTCCCAGAACAGCAAGCCTGGATATCCCAATACACTGGAAAAGCAAGATCTGGATTTAAAATCACATCTCATGATGCTGATAGAGGACTTCAAGAAGAACATAAATAACTCCCTGAAAGAAATACAAGAGAACATAGGTCAACAGGTAGAAGTCCGTAAAGAGGAAACACAAAAATCCCTTAAAGAAATACAGGATAACATGGGTCAACAGGTAGATGCACTTAAAGAGGTAACACTAAATTCCCATTAGCCATGCGGTGGTACCTGTAATCCCAGCATTCTGGGAGGCAGACACAGATGGATTTCTGAGTTCTGAAAAATAGATTTCCCTTTGTAGGGCTGGATTTCCCTCGCCAACACACTGAGGGGAACTCTCAATTCTGAACATTTATGATCCAAATGCAAAGGCACCCACATTTGTAAAAGAAACTTTACTAAAGTTCAAAGTACACATTGCACCTCAAACAATAATTGTGAGTGACTTCCACACTCTGCTGTCAAAAATGGAAAAATCAGGGAAACACAAACTAAACAGAGACACAGTAAAACCAAGAGAAGTTTTGGACCAAATGGATTTAATAGATATCAATATTACATTTCATCCTAAATCAAAAGAATATACCTTCTTCTCAGCACCTCATGGTACCTTCTCTAAAACTGATCATATAATTGGTTTTGAATTTATGTCAGCTTCCAGGGGCACAACTGTCTTTTCTAACAAGATAAGGGATTCAATGTTGGGAATAAGACCAAAACTCATAAATAAAACCTTTATCTCATAATTATCAATTGTAACAGGTAGAGGCCAAGGGATTCTGGGAGAACTTGACAGTGTGGCCATCTCTGATTTATTAAATACAGACCTCAACCATTTGTGCCAATGTTTGAGATTTAACAATAGGGAGAAAGTAAAAGTTTAAATGATTTAATTATTATCTCAAAAATTATTTTAAAAAGATTAACTAGGCTTTATGGTTGAAAATATACCCATGTTTCAGATATATGTTCTAAAGCAAGCTAAGTATGACTCACACCTTTCATCTCTGGATGTGGATCTTAACATTGGAATAGTACTATTAAGCATCGCCACAACAATTGTCAAGATCTTCTGTGTTGGTTGAACTCAGGAGTCTTGTCAGGGTTTGTATTCTTTCAAAAAAACATCCTGACCAAAAAGCAAGATGGGAAGGAAAGGATTTCTTCACCTTACACTTAAACATTGCTGTTCATCAGCAAAGAAATTCAGGACTAGAACTCACTCAGAGTAGCAACCTGGATGCAGGAGCTAATGCAGGAACCATGAAGGAATGTTGCTTACTTGATTGCTTCCCTTACCTTGATCAGCTTGTGTTCTGATAGAACCCGGGACTACCAGCGCAGGGATGGCACCACACAAAATGTGCCATCCCACCCTTGACCACTAATGGAGAAAATGACTTACAGCTGGATCTCATAGAGCCATTTCCACTAGGGAGGGTCCTTTCTGTGTGATAACTCCAGTTTGTGCCCAACCTGACATACAAACTAGCTAGTAAATCATGAAATTACAGATAATAAGTTTTTATAAGTTAATTTCCTTAGAAACTATTATCAAAGTAAGAAACCTCTCTCTTTCATCCCACTCCTTTTCTTTGCTTTGATTATACCAGCTTCAAAGTTAATAGGTGGACTCATACTTTCTGAAGTTCCTCTGCATATATATTTTCCCTGAGAAAGTCTAAGACAAAGGAGGACATTCATTCAATTGAGGACAGTCATTCAATTGTCTCAGCTAGAAGGGTCTGCATGACTCTCTTCAGGCAATGGCTACCAGAGGCAGGATTAGGTATACAAAGAAATTATACAGTAAATGGCAAGTCTAAGTTACAAAAGAAATTCTTCTAAAGACAATCAAATAACAATACCACTTAAGAAAAATAAAATTCTTAACTCTCTAGAGTAATTGGAGAATAGACAAAACAGGTGATCAGAGCAGTGATGCACTAAAAAAATGGGAAAAAAAGGTGTGGGGGAGGTTACCACCCTTGACTTGTGAGAATGATAGATATAGTTGAAACAATGCATAGCCATTGTGACTTTTAAAAAGAGCAGAACATTCCCTGGTAGGGAAAATGGCATCAATAAGATCATGTATGATTTTGTCACTATGTGCAATATTAGCTGCTGAATTCTGTAGCCTGAAACACATAGTTATAGCCAATAACCACTGATTCAAATTTCTTAACTGATTCAACTAGATTAACAAAGTTGGGCTCAACATATTCTCCCCAAGGTGTATACCTATCAATGCATGAGTAAATAAATGCTGGCGATCATAAAATCACTCTTTTTGACACATTGTGACCTTCTTCAGGATGGAGACCTCTGCTGGTGACTCCCTTAATCTGTGAGGTACCTATGGTCTGCATTCTTTCAACTTCCAGTGCACACAGGAAACTCTTCTTCCTGTTCTAGCCTGAAGGCAGAAGCCATGAACAACAAGTATATTTGTTTCTGATTTCAACAACAGGCAGATCATTACATGACTGAAATGAATAATTTTGAAACTTGCTTGTGATACAGCCTTTCAACTCCAGATGTAGGAAGTGCAATGACATGGGAAGCAAGGTTATTGCCTTAGGATGCAAGAGACTGGGATCAAGGTGACAAAATTCCTTGTTTCAAAAACATTTTTCAAAAAGACTGATGATGCAACTTTTCTAAAATTAATATAAATTTTTGGCATCTTTAAAAGTCAGCGGAATATGGTAAGGATGTGCTTTCATTTTATACCAGTTGTGGGGATGCAGGTCTGCTTTTTGAGTGTCCTCAGTGGCTCACCATGATTTGCCACATACTCTACCAGAAGCATGGTTTTGCTAGCCACTGATAATTACTGCAATTCTGTGATGTTTTGAATTTGGAGAACTTTTCAGATGGTACTTATATACACAGGCTCTGAGAGGTCAGGTTGGGACTTGATGGTCCTGTATGGACGAACATTCTTTGTGGTTTGTTAGTAGCTGTGGTCAAAGCAAGAAATTGGGTTTCAGGATGTCCTTCTCCTCTATCGTGGTTTCTATCCTATCTTGTTGTAGGCAATGAATCTACGGGTAGGAGATGAGGATAAAGGATGGAAAAAGAAAAAAAACAACAAAAAAAAACAAACAAACAAACCACAAAGGAGCAATGGCCAGATACACTTGTTAAACTTAAAAGAAGAGCCAGCCTAGTACAGATTTTGCACGTGAAGTTTGCCTTGTCCTGAAAATCCTTTGCCCCATTGTTTACAGTCATAGGGTTTCTCTCCAGATTGTGATCTTTTATGCCTCTGAAGTAGGCCATGTTCTGCAATAGATTTGCCACACTGGATACATTAACAGGCTTTCTCTCCAGTATGTGTTCATTTATGCATTTGAACACTGCCATAGTGTGCAAAGGCTTTGCCACATTGGTTGCATCCATAGGGTTTCTCTCCAGTAGGTGTTCTTTTATGAATTTGAAGACTGCCATAGAATGCTAAGGCTTTGCCACATTGGTAACATTTTTAGGGACTCTCTCCCATATGTCTTATTTTATGCAGTTGAAGATTGCCTTGTGATGGAAATGCTTTGCTACACTGGTTATATTCGTAGGGTTTCTCTCCAGTATGTCTTCTTATATGCACTTGAAGATTGCGTCGTTCTGAAAATGCTTTGCCACATTGGTTACATTCATAGGGTTTCTCTCCAGTATGTGTTATTTTATGCCTTTGAAGATGGGTGTGTTGTGCAAAGGCTTTGCCACATTGGTTACATTCAAAGGGTTTCTCTCCAGTATGTGTTATTTTATGCCTTTGAAGATAGCTGTGTTGTGCAAAGGCTTTGCCACATTGGTTACATTCAAAGGGTTTCTCTCCAGTATGTGTTGTTTTATGAATTTTAAGATGGCTCTTTTGTGCAAAGGCTTTGCCACATTGGTTACATTCAAAGGGTTTCTCTCCAGTATGTGTTCTTTTATGCACTTGAAGACTGCATTGTGATAAAAATCCTTTACTACATTGGTTACATTCATAGGGTTTCTCTCCAGTATGTCTTCTCATATGCATGTGAAGACCGCCTCGTTGTGAAAATGCTTTGCTACATTGGTTACATTTGTAGGGTTTCTCTCCAGTATGTCTTCTTATATGCACTTGAAGACTGCCTCGTTCTGAAAATGCTTTGCCACATTGGTTACATTCATAGGCTTTCTCTCCCATATATGTTCTTTTATGCCTTTGAAGATTGGTGTGTCGTGCAAAGGCTTTGCCACATTGGTTACATTCAAAGGGTTTCTCTCCAGTATGTGTTGTTTTATGCTTTTGAAGATCACCTTTTTGTGCAAAGGCTTTGGAACATTGGTTGCATTCATAGGGTTTCTCTCCAGAATGTGTTCTATTATGAATTTTAAGATGGCTGTGACGTGCAAAGACTTTGCCACACTGGGTACATTCATAGGGTTTCTCTCCAGAATGTGTTCTTATATGGCTTTGGAGATGGCTCTTTCGTGCAAAGGCTTTGCCACACTGGGTACATTCATAGGGTCTCTCTTGCATATGTGTTCTTTTATGCACTTGAAGACTGCTTTTTGATGAAAATGCTTTGCTACATCGGTTACATTCATAGCGCCTCTCTCCGGTATGTGCTCTTGTATGTCTGTGAAGAAGGTAGTGTTCTGCAAAGGACTTGCCACACTGGTTACATTCATAGGGTTTCTCTCCGGTATGTATTCTCTCATGACTTTGAAGATGGCTGTTTTGTGCAAAGGCTTTGCCACATTGCTTACACTCAAATGGTTTCTCTCCAGAATGTGTTCTTTTATGCTTCTGAAGATCGCCTTGTTGTGCAAAGGCTTTGCCACATTGGTTACATTCATAGGGTTTCTCTCCAGAATGTGTTCTTTTATGAATTTTAAGATGGCTGGGACGTGCAAAGGCTTTGCCACACTGGGTACATTCATAGGGTTTCTCTCCAGTATCTTTCCAGTTATCCCTTTGAAGATGACTTTGACAATAATAGGCTTTACCTCTTTGGTTACAATCACAGAGTTTTTCTGCAGTGTGTGTTCTTCTATGTGTTTGAAGACTAGTATAATACACAATGGATACAGTATATATCCTTTTATGTAATGGAAGGTAATTGTTTCTTGCAAAGGCTCCGTCATATTGCATACATTCATAAAGTTTCTCTCTAGTATGAATTGGTTTATCCCTTTGAAGATGCCTGTAATTCAAATAGAATACAATGCATTGGATATAGTGAGAGTGTTTCTCTATAGTATGACTACTTTCAAGCCTGTGTATGTTACTGGCATATATGAAAGGTTTACCGAATTCATACTACTAATGAATCATTTATCTGTATGAATTTATTGAACAACTTTTTTTCATTCTAAAGAGGAAGCACATATAATTGTGTTCTATCATTATGTTTAAATCCGTGGTAGTTTGCTTCATTGTTAGTATTATTTACATAATTATAAAGATACCACAGACAGTAAGAGCATTTACTACATACCTCAAAATTATACCATCCTTTTCCTGTATGAGGTTTTTCACATATGTGAGAAAATGTACAGGCATTCACAGCATTACCTCAATAATTGCATACATAAATTTTGAATAATGTGAGCCATACAACACTGGTGAAATTAAACAGGACAATCATAAATTTTCTACATTACTAATACTCATAGGGATATTGTGCAATCTAAGTTTGTTGATGTATTTGCAAGGAAAGTGTGAAATCAATTAATTGAAAATGTTAAACTTTCAACAAATTTACTGTAAGTGGAAAACTTTACAGATCTTATAATTATCCTATGAGAGAGCAACAGAGGTTAGGTCAATATCACTTAGGTGTAGAAAATCATATACTTTATGTTCAAAAGATAGAGACATAGAAACATAGATAGATAGATAGATAGATAGACAGACAGATAGATAGAGAGATAGATAGATAGATAGATAGATAGACAGACAGAGATATACATGTCCTATATAACACCTATGAATGGAACAATAACAAAGAAAGGATATATACATTGTATTCACACATTTTTAATTTTTGTTCCTCATAGACATGTGGTATTTGGATTAAGTTTTCACTCCAACAACATTTTAAACATTCATGAACTTCCATTCTCAATAATCTTAGCAACATTCCTACAAGTATATAAGTAACATCAGTATACTACAGACGTACATATCAGAAAGTTTTGGATATAAACTGATTACACATGCACTGTGTACACTTTCCCTATCTGAATGGTATGAGAACAAACAGACTGGCAGTTCTGCAGTGTAGTTTGAATGGGGCTGAAATTGAAATGGTACTATCTGTTAAGGCATTGTTTACATGTTTTCTTTCTTAAAGAATGGCTTGCAATCACAAATCCAATACCTGACACTGAGGTATCACATTTGTATAAATTTAATAATCAGTATCCTTAAAGATGTGCTCATTTACGTGCTTGATTTTTAACGAAAGTTTCAAGAACACATTAAGATTTCATCAGAGGCATATTCAGGGGTATGCATCAGCATGCACAAGAAAATTACCTTTTCTGTCTTACAGAATCTTCACAATATTCTTCAATATCATTGTGATCTTCCCAGTTATAACCTAGAATATAGGACAAGAAAATGTATGATATAGTACTGGGATTTAGGCAAAATTTAAAAAACTTTAAATTCTTTAGTGATCCTTAGAAACAGGCCTGATTTATTTCACCTTATTTGTCCTCCTTCTCAAATGAAATTATAGAAGTACATCAATAAAAACAACAAAAACAATAAAAACCACAAAAACAAACAAACATGAACAAGCACAATGACAAAAAAACAGTTGCCCCTCATTTTAAAAACTACATTCACAGTCTTACCTATTGCAGTGAGGTTCCTATAGGTCTCCAGCATCACATCCTTGTAGAGACTCTTCTGCGAAGCATCCAACAAAGCCCATTCTTCCCGTGTAAACTTCACCAGTACATCATCATATGTCACTGCATTCTAAAATATCCCATATATATGGACAAAGGAAAGCATGATAATGAACTATTAGACAGGTATATTTCATTGAAAATAGTTTCAAGCAATTTTGGTCCTGCGCTGACTTGTTTCCTGACACACAAGTTATAATGTAACCATGACTACCAAGTCATTTCTCAAGGAAACTGAATAATGAGGTTCTCATCTGTCCTTTCTTCACTCTTATGATTGGATACACCCTTGGAAGACTAAAGACATAAAGAGACAAGCAAACAGATCAAGCATAGCAAGCACACATGAGAGACACTGTATGAATAATTATTTACTACAAAAGCAATGAGCAAGATGGTTGGACTGGTTAATGCATTTAATCACTGAGGACGGAGGCAAAAATATCTCATTGTGTTTGATACCAGCCTGGTCTATGCAGTGAGTTGGAGGACATCCAGAGTTGTATAGTATGACCCAGTATCCCTTGCAAAACTCAAACCACAAGGAAGGAAACCAATCAGAATATTACTTCGGTTCTTAAAATTAATTACACATTCATCCCAGTTGTATATTCATCTTCCAAGACAGACATCTTCCAGGTCAACAAACAGTTGGAGAAAGCAGAGAGAAAGAAAGGAATTGGAGGGATACTTTATTCAAAAATCTCCTTCTGAGTAACTAAAAGCTGGCTCTTCAAAGCAGGCAAGTGTCCCAGAATGGGAAACACTATTATAGCTAATTATGAGGCTTTATTCCTTTGAAAAGGTGCTTAGGCTTCTGACTCACACTGGCCAGGAGAGCAAACACCTGTGATACCAATAACTTCCCAGAGAGGGCCAGAGTTCAGGATTTTTGAAGCATCACTGGATTTTAACTCAAGCTAAAGAGATGGGAAAAATATTCCAATGAAGTGGACCTAAAATGGAAGCTGGTGTAGCTATTTTACTATTTCACAAAATGGACGCAATCAAAGTATACAAATGGGCTACTAATATCATAGTGTATGTAAGTGAACTGTAAAATACATAAACTACCACAAGAAAACTCTTATAGCTCTTAGGCACTTCCAGGATAGTGGCTGAATCCTAAAGCAATTGAAACAAAATCAGGAACCCCCTATATACCTCTTATGTAAAAAGGAATGATCAACTGGAAAGATTTTAGGGAATCAACAGCCTGCACATTACTCCACTATGTAAATGAAACCCATTTTTTGTATCCATACCTCTGATGAAGGACATCTCCGTTCTTTCCAGCTTCTCACTATTATAAATACAGCTGCTATGATCATAGTGGAGCATGTGTCCTTGTTACATGTTGGAGAATCTTTTGGCTATATGCCAGGAGTGGTATACCTATAGTGGTACAGGTATACAGAGCTGTATTGCTGTGCTAAGCCACCTGGCACAACTTGACTTTGACTAAGGTGAAGTTCATTGTTTCTGCAAGTGTACAAATTCCTGAATTAAGCAGGTGACCCGCCCAGCAGCCTGAGCAGTGGAGCCAACACCCAGAGAACAGCCTGACAAGTTCCTGGGAACACACCCTTTCCCTGGTTTTGGGGAAGGGACTTGCCCCGCCTATATAATATGGAGACCACCATTAATCTTCTTCTTGAGCTGGAAATCTTGTCTTGACTCCATGTTTTTCTCCCTTCATCCTGTTCCTATCCCCATCTTTCTTCCAGGTGGCCAAGTAAACAGTTCAAAAGTAGCCACTGGCAGTTACAAATTTATAAATAAAACTGCTATAAACATGGTGGAGCATGTGTCCTAGTTACATGTTGGAGAATCATTTGGCTATATGGCCATGAGTGGTATAGCTGAGTCCTCAAGTATCTGCTATCACCTGAGTTTTGGTTCTTAGCCATTTTGCCATGAACATACAAGAAGCCAACAGAACTCCAAATAGATTGGATCAGAAAAGAATATAATGATCAAATCATTATATAATGATATATAATGATCATATAATGATAAAAACAAAATGCACAAAAGAAAGAATATTAAAAGCAGTAAGGAAAGAGATCAAGTAACACATAAAGGCAGACCTATCAAAATTACACCAGACTTCTCAGCAGAGACTATAAAAGCCAGAAGATACTGGGCAGATGGAAGCACAAATGCCAGCCCGGGCTACTACTATACCAAGCACAACTCTCAATTACTATAGGCCGAGAACAAAGTCGAGTATCCTAGGATTCTAACTGCTAACAAGGCTGGTTGGACTACTGCTGATTTGTGAATGTTATAGAGTCAGTCTTCAGTCGTCTGAAGTCTACTTGGTGTGGCTTACCATCTAATAAGAACTGGTAAACCCTTTACATCATCAATTTTAGTCTTTTACATAACAGCTTATTATCTATCATATTTCTACCCACACGACATGAAAAATAAAAACTGCAAAAAAATTAACTTCAGATGGATGTCACACACCTAAATGCTAAAGCATCCCTGTTGACAACAGCAAAGAAATCTGGCCTATATGATTTGCCATCTTGACAGGCATGTTTCAGTACAGAAGCTTCTGCTACAAATGCTTTGTGCAGTTGCATTCCTACAGATAAGATACTCACATGCCACAGTGTGTCCTGGGAATGACTATTACCACAAGGGACATCAGAGTTGGCTGTAACTAGAGGATGGTTTGCACCCACTCCTTGAAATGGAGGACAATTTTTGCTCCCTCCCCCAACCCCTCTCCTCCTCATTGAGGACACTAAACATATGCTCACTATTTTGCAGTTTCAGAGCTTGCTTGAGCTCCTCTGACACAACCCAGCAGTAGCATACAGCACACAACAAATGAAGTATTTAAGACTGCTCAGCTACAGGGAACCAAGGGCAAGGCAGCTGGAAGAACCCTCCAATTCTGATCAGCAGGTTTGCCTGGAGGCACAGATTGGCAAGTGACTCTTTAATGACATGAATTCCTCCCTCAGGGTTAGAGTGTGTTAAAGCAACTAGTGTGTTAAAGCAACACAGTGTACTAGTTCTTGGGTAAGGTTTCCAGACTAGGGCCAGACCTTTTCCACATCTTAAGAGATTTGTATTGAAAGGATAGAAAATACAGCCTAAGTCTCTAATGACCCCCAAGAAATCAAAAGTTTAAAATGCTATCTTGCTCCAAAAAAGCTCTGATGCCAGCCTTCTTTTTTTTTTTTATTCGAATTATATTTTTTATTTACATTTCAAATGATTTCCCCTTTTCTGGCCCCCCACTCCCCGAAAGTCCATATAAGCTCACTTCCTTCCCCCTGTTCGCCCACCCACCCCTTCCCACTTCCCTGTTCTGGTTTTGCCATATACTGCTACACTAAGTCTTTCCAGAACAAGGAGCCGCTCCTCCATTCTTCTTGTACCTCATTTGATGTGTGGATTATGTTTTGGGTATTCCAGTTTTCTAGGTTAATATCCACTTATTAGTGAGTGCATACCATAATTGATCTTTTGAGACTGCATTACCTCACTTAGTATGATGGTCTCCAGCTCCATCCATTTGCCTAAGAATTTCAAGAATTCATTGTTTCTAAATGGTTGAATAGTACTCCATTGTGTATATATACCACATTTTTTTTTGCATCCATTCTTCTGTTGAGGGATACCTGGGTTCTTTCCAGCTTCTGGCTATTATAAATAGGGCTGCTATGGACATAGTGGAGCATGTATCCTTATTACACGCTGGGGAATCCTCCGGGTATATGCCCAGGAGTGATATAGCAGGATCTTCTGGAAGTGAGGTGCCCAGTTTTCTGAGGAACTGCCAGACTGATTTCTAGAGTGGTTGTACCAATTTGCAACCCCACCAGCAGTGGAGGAGTGTTCCTCTTTCTCCACATCCTTGCCAACACCTGCTGTCTCCTGAATTTTTAATCTTACCCATTCTGATTGGTGTTAGGTGAAATCTCAGGGTTGTTTTGATTTGCATTTCCCTAATGACTAATCAAGTTGAGCACTTTTTAAGATGCTTCTCTGCCATCTGAAGTTCTTCAGGTGAAAATCCTTTGTTTAACTCTGTAACCCATTTTTTAACAGGGTTATTTGGTTTTCTGGGGTCTAACTTCTTGACTTCTTTGTATATATTGTATATTAGCCCTCTATCTGATGTAGGGTTGGTGAAGATCTTTTCCCAATTTGTTGGTTTCCGATTTGTCCTTTTGTTGGTGTCCTTTGCCTTACAGAAACTTTGTAATTTTATGAGGTCCCATATGTAAATTCTTGATCTTAGAACATATGCTATTGATGATCTGTTCAGAAACTTTCCCCCTGTACCGATGTCCTCAAGGGTCTTCCCAGTTTCTTTTCTATTAGCTTCAGAGTAAGGCCAGCTTTCTAAGGAGTCCCAAACACTTTACATTCCAGAACCTGCCCTTTGTTAAGAGCTAGGCAAAAGGGCCTTGAATAAGTGATCCTGGCCCTGTAAGGTAACTAGAAATGAGCTAATTATCTGTTTATCTTGCTTCTGTAAACTGCTAATGCCATTACCCCCCAACTCAATATTTTTAGACCCCAGCAATAAGCTTAGCACTGAGTCACTGAGGATATTGCCTTTCTGCCCTCAGCTTGAGACCTTTGGCCTCAAGAGATAGCTCACCCTGTCCCAGGAGCTAGCTCATCTGATGATTGGCCCAATGTTTAACTCTACAATGCCCTAAGGATGTTTGCTCCAAATAATCATTAACCTTCCTTAAAGCATAAACTATTGCCTGACTTGTTCATTCTGTGCTTCCAATCCCGTGCATGATTGTCTTCCAACCCTTGCCTTGTGATTTTTCCCTTTAAATACTCCTGACTTGAGTTGCTCAGGGTCCACAGTCCTGTCCCCCTGCGTGGTGTACGGCTGTGGAGCCCAGAGCCTCTGGAATAAAAATCCTCTTGCTATAGCATCAAGACCGTTTCTCGTGAGTGATATGGATGTCGCCTTCCGAGGCACTGGATGCTGTGGCGCCCTCGGGTTTTGGGGATCGTACAGTATTTCAATAGCACTTTTGCCTATCTTCTAATAGTCTATATATCTATCATCTTGGCATGTCCTTGGTAGGTAAATTTTACTCAAAAAAATTTTGATTTATTTACTTGTTTATTTATTATTTATTTATACATTTATTTAACTTTGCAGGCAAGAAGAGCCTGGAAAGCATTTCCAAATCAAGGATTTCATAAAAAAAGAAGAAGAGGAGGAGGAGAAGGAGGAGGAGGAGGAGGAGGAGGAGGAGGAGGAGGAGGAGGAGGAGGAGGAGGAGGAGAGAAGGAGAAGAAGAAGAAGAAGAAGAAGAAGAAGAAGAAGAAGAAGAAGAAGAAGAAGAAGAAGAAGAAGAAGAAGAAGACGACTATGAAGAAGAAAAGGAGCATTGAGATTTTACCTAGGAATTCTGGGTTTGTTCACATATGGGTTTGCCTCCTCCTAATCATGCTTATTTAAAGCCTACTCTGAACATGGTCACACTTTAAAAGCACAGATATTTAAGGGCTTTTCCACATCCAAGTCATCCAAACAACATCATAAATTATTAAAATGATGGGCAAACATGACTCTGAATGTGCATATTGTACCACAATTTGATACCTAAAAATAAAGTAAATGACACCAAGAATGTAAATTGCTCAGGAGCCAATAGTACCTAAATTATGATGTAGGACATGACACAGAGATGTATCATTGCCACGATTCTTATGTAAAGGACAGAGAACAAAGTTCAGAAAACACTGAGGGAAAGTCATTGATCAACACAGTGTATACTCTTCTTAGACAAAAGGCTTTGCTGTGCTATTCTAACTTCAGAATAAGGGATTTGTCTCTGAGCAAACTGCCTCAAAGAAAGTCTACAGCTGCTTTGATTCATGACAAGAAACATTATAGTTTAACTAAAATTGACGCTGTATGTCTCAGGCTTTGATATCACTGAATACAAATCAATTTCTTTTAAAGTTTACCTTAATTATATATATATATATATATATATATATATATATATATATATATATATATATATATATATATGAATGTTCACATTCAAGTGTCTCTGTGAATTACCAACAAAATCCAGAAGGCAATGCTTGGGAATGCACCTAGAGCAAATACTTGGATACTGTGTGGGTTCTGGGGGATGAAACTAGTGTCTTCTGTAACAACATCCATTGCTCTTAAGACCCAGTCAAAATGTTAGTCGATTTTTATATAATATTGACAACTATACATTTTAATTAAAACATATTAGTTCAGTTTTTCCTTAATCCTCTCTAAATCCTTTCCAATACTGTTCACAGCTGGTTTGCTCCTTGTTAAGTATATGAAATTTAGTATGTACAAATATATGAATAAAATTTTCTGAGTACATTCTGCTGTATGCATGTAAAATGGCTTCAGGACAGGCCATTTAGCCCTGAATAATAAAAGAAGGAGTTCATCTTTTCCTGAGGCTAATTTGTACAGTTGCTGGAGATCTTCACTCTTTAATTCACAAGAGAATATTGGGGGCAAAGTTCCTTGCACCAACAGGTCACCATGGAATATAGGAGTATTAATCATACGGGGTATTCTTCCCAATGAATAAGGAAAAAAAAAAATACCTGCAAGCAATCCAAAAGTCTCACAGTGGATTTTGTTAGTGACAAGGGGACCTCTCTGCAGTTTGAAGGTAGAACTTACCTACTGCTAGCTATAGAGGCAGACCTTATCTAAATTCTGCAGATCGATTATCCCAGACTCTTTCTTCACTTGCCTACCAAACATGCTTAGGGCAAGTGTTCAATGTTCTTTGTGGCAGGCTTCCCTCCATGTTATTGGTAATAGATCACTTTAAATTCTAGGTCGTTCATATATAGAACCCACACTTGTGGACACATGTACTTTGCCAAACACTTTCTATATAGTCAAAACTTAAAGTATATCATGCACCTAGATTGCACTAATTTGACTGATTGTTGCCTGGAAATCTTTCTGCAAATTGTACTGTATATTAAATATGCTAGTAATGATTTATCTTGAATTAGAGTCCCCATGTCTGCTCCAGGTTGAGAAAGTCAATATGCAGATTTTCATTCTTAATTCTTAGCAGGGTTCACATCCCTAACTGATCCTAAATACACAGGAACAACTAAAGTTGGATCCCAATGGACCTAGAATGTTTTATTTATCAAGGATTTTACCTCCACTGCATTTCGACTGCTCTTTTAATATTTGAACCATACATTTCATATTTGCTGTACTGGATCATGAGAATAAACCAGAGGATAAAGTTGCATTTCCCATCAAATACTCATGAAAATTTAATATTTACATATCAACATTAACGTGAAGAATATAGTTATGTAACACCTGCAAGATTGCAATAAATCAAAGAACATTTCTGGTGTTCTAAAATTTTAATGTGTGTGATATTACTCATTAACTCATCAATGCCCAAATGCCAATAGTGTATGAAGATACTTATTAGAACTATTAGAAACAGGTGGGCTGTGGTGACATACGCCTTTGATCCCATCATTTTAGAGGCAGAGGCAGGTGGATTTTTGAGTTCGAGGCCAGCCTTGTCTACAAAGTGAGTTCCAGGACAGCCGGGGCTACACAGAGAAACCCTGTCTCAGGAAAAAAAAAAAGAAAGAAAGAAAGAAAGAAAAACAAGAACTATTACAAACAAAAATGTGAATATGCAACAAAGTCACATGACAACATTAAACTAAATGCAGAGATACTGAAAGGAATTTCACTAAAATCAGTGACAAGACTGTCCACTCCCTCTTTCTATTCAAAGTACTAAATGAAGTTCTAGCCAGAGCAATAACACAGCTAAAGAAGATCAAGGGAATGCAAATTGGAAAAGTAGAAGTCTTCCCAATATAGTTGTAGATAAATGAGAGTACATAAGCTACCTCAAACACTGTAGTAGAGAACTCTCTAGTTGTGGCTCGAGGATTAGGAAGTGACAGATGAAACCTCATTAAACTGTCAACAAGACAAAACCACAACATGGAAACAGGGGGAAAGATCTTCACTAAACCTACATGGGACAGAGTTAATCTCCAAGATATATAAAGAACTCAATATCTTAAACTTCAAAAAACTGAGTAGCCCAGAAACAGGCGTCCAGAGATAATAGAAAATTCTCAACAGAGGAAACTTGAATGGCCGAGAAACATTTAAAGAAATGCTCACTATCAATAATACTCAAAGAAATGCAAATCAAAATAACCCTGAGAGTCCATCTTACTCCAATCAAAATGGCTAAAATCAAAAAAATCAAGGGACAGCACATGTTCACAAGGATATTGATCAGGGAATACACTCCTCCAGAGCTGATGGGTTTGCAAACTGCTTAAAACACTCTGGAAGTTATAAAATTGGAATTAGTTCTGCCTGAAGACCCAACTATATTGCTCTTGGGCATATACACAAAAGGTGATCCACAATACCACAAGGACATGTGCTCCAGTATGTGGAGCAGGTTTACACAACAGAATACTATTCATCTATTAAAAACAAAGACATCATGAGTTTTTCAGGCAAATGGATGGAAGTAGAAAATTTTATTCTGAATAAGGCAACCCAGATACAAAAGTTACACATGGTATATACTCACTGATAAGGGATATTATCCAAAAAGTGCAGAAAACCCATGATGCACCCTACAGACCACAAAAAGTTAAACAAGAAGGAAGGTCCAAGTAGGGAATGCTTCAATCCCACTTAGAAGGGGTAAAAAATATACATGGGAATCAGAAGGTAGGACCTGTGTAGGACAGCATAGTGGAAAGGGAAAAGGGGGCAGAATGAGGTATGGGAGACTGGAGAGAAGCCCAGAGGGCCACTGGTATGAATGGAAATTAGGAGCTGCTGGGTGGGTGTACTGGCTGGTTTTGTGTGTCAACTTGACACAAGTTGGAGTTATCACAGAGAAAGGAGCTTCAGTTGGGGAAGTGCCTCCATGAGATCCGGCTATGGGGCATTTTCTCAATTAGTGATCAAGGGGGGAAAGCCCCTTGTGGGTGATACCATCCCTGGGCTGGTAATCTTGGGTTCTATAAGAGAGCAGGCTGAGCAAGCCAGGGGAAGCAAGCCAGTAAGAAACATGCCTCCATGGCTTCTGCATCAGTTCCTGCTTCCTGACCTGCTTGAGTTCCAGTCCTGACTTCCTTTTGTGATGAACAGCAATACAGAACTGTAAGCTCAAAAAATTCTTTCCTCCCCAACTTGCTTCTTGGTCATGTTTGTGCAGGAATAGAAACCCTGACTAAGACAGTGGGGGACAAAGGTATATTTAGAAAGTCCTGGAGACTTGGCATAGGGGATACTCTCAGTACTCAATGTGGGTAACTTTAGGTGAAATGTGCAATAGTGGGAATATGGAACCTGAAGTACATAGACAGTTGGTATATTGGAATACCAACATACCTTCAAAATTTTCCATTCATCATTGATCCTTTCTAAAAAATAATGAAGGGAAAAATATAGAGCAGATCATGAGAAATGGCTGAACAGAGACCTGACCAATGTAGGCCCTATTCCATGGATGAGCACTAACCCTCACACTATTACTAATTCTGTGCTGTGCTTTCAGACAGGAGCCTAGCATGACTGTTGTCTGAGAGGCTCTACCAGTAGCTGAGTGAGACAGATGAAGGTATAGCCAAGTATTGGGTTAACGTCAGGGACACCTATGGGAGACTTATGAGAAGACATGAAAGAACTGAAGAGAATGGCAACCCCATGAGAAAACAGACCAACAATGTCAACCGCTCTTGAACCCTGCGAGCTCCCAGAGAAGTCACAAATCAGAGTGTACTCAGGCTGCTGCAAGGCCCCTGGCACATGTGTACCAGTGGATTGCCTTGCCTGGCCTGGCCTAGGTGTGAGAGGATGCACCTAGTCCTGTGGAGATTTAATGTACCATGAAGGTGGATGTCACAAGGAGGGGACGTCACCCTCTCAGACATGAAGAGGTGGGGGTACAGAGCAAAATTTTTCATGGAAGGACAGGGACAGGGCAATGCCTCAGAGTAAAAGGATGGAAAACAATTTTCCAAGCAAATGGATCCAAGAAACAAGCTGGTATAGCCATTCTAATATCAAATAAAATTGATTTTTCAACCTAAAGTAATCAAAAAAGATGACAAAGGACACTTCATACTCATCAAAGGAAAAAAAAATTTACCAAGATAAACTCTCAATTCTGGAGATATATTCTCCAAATACAAGCGAACCAACATTTATAAAAGAAGCTTTAATAAAGGTCAAAGAGCACATTGCACCCCACACAATAATAGTGGGAGATTTCTTTTTTTGGTTGTTTGTTCGTTTTGTTGTTCTTTTTTTTTTTTTTTTGAGACAGGGTTTCTCTGCATAGTCCTGGCTGTCCTGGAACTCACTCTGTAGACCAGTCTGGCCTCGAACTCAGAATTCCACCTGCCTCTGCCTCCCAAGTGCTACGATTAAAGGCATGTGCCACCACTGCCCAGCTATAGTGGGAGATTTCAACACCCCACTCTCATCAATGGATAGAGCAAGGAAACACAAACTAAAGAGAGAAACAGTGAAACTAACAGAAGGTATGAACCAAATAGATTTAACAGATATCTATACAACATTGTAACATAAAAGAAGAGAACATAGCTTCTTCTTAGCAACTCACAGTACCTTTTCCAAAACTGACAATATACTCAGTCACAAAACAGACCTCAGTGGATATGCAAAGACTGAAATAATTCCTTGCCCCCTATAGGATCACCAAGGCCTGAGGCTGGTCTTCAATTACAACAAAAACAACAACAGGGGCAGCAGCAACAACAACAGGAAGCCCACATACACATGGAAAGTAAACAACACTCTACTTAAGGATAACTTGGTCAAGGAAGAAAGAAAGCAATTACAGACTTTTTAGAATTTAATGAAAACAAAGGCAAAACACACCGAAACTTATGGGACATAATGCGAGCAGTGCTAACGGAAAGCTCATAGCTCTGGGTGCATCCAAATAGAAACTGGAAAGAGTATACACTAACAGCTTAACAGCACAGCTGAAGGCTCTAGAACAAAAAGGAGCAAATACATCCGAGAGGAGTAGATGGCAGGAAATAATCACACTCAGGGCTGAAATCAACCAAGTAGAAACAAAAGGAACTATACAAAGGATCAACCAAACCAGAAGCTGGTTCTTTGAAAAAACCCAACAAGATAGATAAACCCTTAGCCAAACTAATCAGAGGGTACAAAGACAGTACCCAAATCAGCAAATTCAGAAATGAAAAGAAGACATAACAGATACTGAGGAAATCCAAAAAAAATCATTAGATCCTACTACAAGAGCCTATACTCAACAAAAGCAGAAAATCTAGAGGAAATGGACACGTTTCTAGACAGATACCAGGTACCAAAGTTAAATCGGGATCAGATAAATGATCCAAACAATCCCATTGCCCCTAAATAAACAGAAGCACTCATTAATAACCTACCAACTAGGAACAGAGGGGTTCCTAGGAAACCCAGGAACAGATGGGTTCAATGCAGAGCTTTTTTTTTTTTTTTTTTGATTTGGTTTTTCTCAAGACAGGGTTTCTCTGTGTAGCCCTGGCTGTCCTGGAACTCACTCTGTAGACCAGGCTGGCCTCGAACTCAGAAATCCGCCTGCCTCTGCCTCCAAGAGTGCTGGGATTACAGGAGTGTGCCACCACCGCCCCGCCTCAATGCAGAGTTCTATCACAACTTGAAAGAAGACTTAATACCAATACTCTTCAAACTATTCCACAAAATAGAAACAGATGGAACGCTACCCAGTTTGTTTTATGAAGCCACAATAACTCTGATAGAAAAACCACACAAAGACCCAACAAAGAAAGAGAACTTTAGACCAATTTCCCTTATGAATATCAAGGCAAAAATACTCAATAAAATTTTTGCCAACCAAATCCAAAAACACATCAAAAAGATCATCCACCATGATCAAGTAGGCTTCATCCCAGGGACACAAGGAAGACTAAATATATGGAAATCCATCAATGTAATCCACGATATAAACAAACTCAAACAAAAAGAAAAACACATGATCATTACATTAGATGCTGAGAAAGCATTTGATAAAGTTCAATATCTCTTGATGATAAAAGTCTTGGGAAGATCAGGAAATCAAGACCCATACATAAACATAGTAAAAGCAATCTACAGAAAACCAGTAGCTAATATCAAACAAAATGGAGAGAAACTTGAAGCAATCCCACTGAAATTAGGTACTAGGACAAGACTGTCCACTCTCTCCCTACCTGTTCAATAGAGTACTTAAGTCCTAGCCAGAGCAATTAGACAACAAAAGGAGGTCAAAGGGATTCAAATTGAAAAGGAAGAAGCCAAAGTATCACTATATACAGACGATATGATAGCATACTTAAGTGACCCCCAAAATTCCACCACAGAACACCTAAATCTGATAAGCAACTTCAGCAAAGTGGCCAGACATAAAATTAATTCAAACAAATCAGTAGCCATCCTAAACTCAAAGGATAAAGAGGCTGAGAAAGAAATGACGCCCTTCACAATAGCCACAAATAATATAAAATACCTAGCTGTGACTCTACCCATGCGAGTGAAAGATCTGTATGACAAGAACTTCAAGTCTCTGAAGAAAGAAATTGAAGAAGCTCTCAGAAGAAGGAAAGATCTCCAATGTTCATGCTTTGGCAGGGCTAATATAGTAAAATTGGCCATCTTGCCTAAAGCAATCTACAGATTCAATGCAATCCCCATCAAAATTCCAAATCAATTCCTCATAGAGTTAGATCAATTTCTTTGACAAAATAATACTTGATCTTTGACAAAAGTGCTAAAACCATCCAGTGGAAAAAAGACAGCCTTTTCAACAAATGGGGCTTGGTCAACTGGCAGTCAGCATGTAGAAGGAAGTAAATTGATCTATTCTTATCTCCCTGTGTGGATCAAGGACCTCCATATAAAAACAGGTACACTGAATCTAATAGCAGAGAAACTGGGAAAGAACCTAGAGCATAGGGGTACAGGGGAAATTTCCTAAATACAACACCAATAGCTTATTGATCAAGTATTAACAAGTGGGACCTCACAAAATTGCAAAGGGTTTGTAAGGCAAAGGACACTATCAATAGGACAAAACGAAAACCAACAGATTGGGAAAAGACCTTTACAAATCCTACATCTGATAGAGGACTAATATCCAATATATACAAAGAACTCAAAAAGTTAGACTCCAGAGAACCAAATAACCCTATTAAAAAATACGGTACAGAGCTAAACAAAGAATTCTCAACTGAGGAGTACTGGACAGCTCAGAAACACCTAAGGAAATGTTCAACATCCTTAATCACCAAATTAAAAAAAATGCAAATCTAAACAACCCTGAGATTCTACCTCATACCAGTCAGCATCTCCAAGATCAAAAACTCAGGGGACAGCAAATGCTAAAGAGATTGTGGAGAAAGAGGAACACTCCTCCACTCCTGGTGGGATTGCAAGCTGGCACAACCACTGTAGAAATGAGTGGTGATTCTTCAGATAATTGAACATTTATCTATACATTTACAAAGTTCAGCAAGGGCAAGCATGAGACTGGGATCCAGCTGACAAGATCACTTGTCTCAGGAACAGTTTTCTAAAAGGTTAAAGATGAAGCTGTTCTAAAGCCAATCCACCTTTTTGTTTGTTTTTTAAAAATAAAATGGAGAAATATTGAAAGAATTTTGCTTTCATTCACCCAACACATGAGATACCTATTACACCTTAGATAAAAATAACCCCAAATGAATCACAACCTAAATGCTAAATGCCAAGAGAAGAACTTGTAGAATATATTAGAGAAACAAGGCCTGTCTGGTTCCCCAAAGACATTAGCTGAGCTATGTTCATAGAAGATTTATTCCCAACAGTCAGAAACCGGAACAACCTAGATGTTCCTCAAATAAAGTGTAGATGCTGAAAATGGGGTACAACTAACCAATGGAATACTATTCAGCTATTAAAAACAAAGACATCGCCTGGTGTTGGTGGTACACACCTTTAGTCGCAGCCCTTTGGGAGGCAGAGGCAGGCGGATTTCTGAGTTCAACGCCAGCCTGGTGTACAGAGTGAGTTCAAGGACAGCCAGGGCTACACAAAGAAACGTGTCTCGGAAAAACCCAAGTCCAAAAAAAAGAAAAAGACATCATTAATTTTGCGGCAAATGGATGCATCTTGAAATTATCATCCTTAGTGTGGTGACCCAGTCCCAAAAGGATATGCATGATATGTATTCATTTATAAGTGAATTTTAGTCACATAATAGAGGATACATGTTATACGCCAGACACAAAGAAGCTAAAGAAGACTTAATACACAAGCCCGGATGCTTAGATCTCACTATGCAGAATAAAGTAGTCATAATTGGCAGATGGAGGGAAGGAACTAGGTGGGAGAGCAGACAACAGGAGAACAACAGAAAGGTTCAGGATCAGGTGTCTAGAGGGAGAGGACAGAGAGCCACATGGCCATGAGAAGTATGAAAATCTGCAACAAAAGGAAGCAAACATCTGGAAGTAACTTCTGTAATGGAGCATCAAGCCTGGCTTGGCCCTGATGACATGGAGTGACACAGTTTCTGCACCTGGGACAAAGCCCTGGCTTGAGCTTTCCAGAGTGTTGAGGGCTGGGCCAGGAAAAACTCTTGCTTGCATAATAATTTACATATTTCACACTCCTTCAAGGAATGTCCTTCACTCCAAGTTAATTAAACACAGCGGGAGTCCAGGAATTAAAGGTGTGGCTGTCTCTGCAAAATGGTAAACACTGGGACCATCAGGACAGCACTTAAGGGAAATAACTCTGAATACACGATTGTAAAAATACATAATTTCTCAACTATGCAAAAATAACAATTCAATATGAATTATTTCCTTTGTTTTTTGTTTTTTTCCGTACAGGGTTTCTCCATGTAGCCCTGGTTATCCTGGTAAAAAACTGTACCAGTATTCTGCTGGTGATGAACTTCCTAGATAAATATTTAGAACAAAAAGAGAAATCCTTGGAGAATAAACACACACACAGGGAGAGAGAGAGAGCGAGAGAGAGAGAGAGAGAGAGAGAGAGAGAGAGAGAGAAGCAAAAAAGAAGAACATGGACAGAGAGATTTCTTAAATAGCAAACAAGCAGATTACAGACAAATCTCTGCAGAGAAAACAGAAGAGAAAGAGAAGCTGACAAAAAACCGGCAGAACTTGTGAAAAGTAGGACTCTCCCCGTTAGGCATCTTCCCAAGATGTTTCTGCACACAAGACACTGTTCCAAGTGCTCTACACAGATGCAGCCTCCAGAATAAAGTTTTTCAACAGCTACCTGACAGGGGACTTCACAAGAGGCAACATCTGGCCTCTGGTTCGCACCAGCCAGTGAAAAACCCACCACACCAACTCCCACTGCCCAGCCCCCTGCTCCTTCCCGTGGTAGGCAGTGATCCTGTGCTCACCATCTTGCAATTTCGGGCTTGCTTGAACCAGTCTCACAGCATCCAGCAGCAGGACTCCAAACACCACACAGTGAACCACTGAAACTTGCTCAGCTGCCAGGTGGAACCACCTCTCCAAACCCGGAAGAACCCGCCTCCTCTTCTGACTGGCAGGTTCGCCTGGAGATCATGAATGGCCATGAGCCTTGAGTGACATGAGTAACTCCATTAGCAACACAACAGAGAGGTTCCCGCTCAGCCTTCAGGTAGCTGGCTAGATCCTTACTGGAAGTTCAGAGAAATGGATTTCAGTACCACTGGAATCCTACGCATCCATATTCACAACTAGCCCCATGAGGACCCATTCACTCTACTATTCAGTGTTCAGACTCTTGTTCTGGCCATTGTCAGCCCCGCCCGCGTGCTCACCTGGTCCTGATTGCAGTGATTTCCTGAGCTCCATCACAGCCCTCACCAGGTACTTCCCCTCTTTCCACCTGGAATCTGGGTAGATAGCTTGCAGTGTAATCTGTCTGTCCCACAAGAGGAAGGGTGCCAGAATATTACCAATTAAAGAGAGATTTTAGGAAACAGGAGTTTTATTTTTGTGGCTTCAATGCTGGCCAGGTTCAGGTAAATTACAGCTACTTTTCACCTGGTAGACACGAGACAACCCTGGAAGAAAAGCAGCAAACAGGACAAACAATGTAGAACACTAATGCTGTTGGCTGGCACATCTTCCTCGTTGGGAAGGCAGAAAAAATAAAAAACTCCACAGAACTATTAGTGAAGGTTCTCTAGATGTACAGATCTGATCTTATGTTTATGGAGACAGTAAGTGGAATTATTTTTAATCGTTAATATGAGAACTTTCCAAGTTCTTTATGAAGACACTTAGTGCTATGAACTATAGTTATTGCTATGCTATCGTTCATGTGACCCTAACAATGTATACTGTGTCACTAAAGTCTACATGAATTTGCCCTTTCTATGGCCCTGTACAATAGTTTACATGAGTTTCAGTTTTACACACTTTCCATAGTTTGCTAACTGAATGATTATGGAGAACACCCTTTACCCATTTATACAACAGCAAGCAACACCATTAAAATAATGTCTTTCTTTTTTTTTTAATGATGTTGGATTTCTTCAATTTGCAACATAAATTCAATATGACTGATACAAAAATCCCTAACAACTTATAACAGAAAAGTTCATTCCAAAGCTATTTGTCGTGTGAGAAAACTCGGAATCCTCAAAAGGATTATGAAAAAAAATCACATACACATTAGCACAACAGTGTTAGAGAGTCATTTGGGTGGGAAAGGGAAAGCAGCCTCAACAGCTTCTGGTCATTGGTGGGTTCCTCTACAAAGCCAAGAAATAGCTTCCTGGCCACTGTCTGGATTTCCTCCCTCTTTTGTGGTGAACAGAACCTGAAAAAGCTGCTAGCAGGCATCCCAAGTGAGCTTGTGGGTGAACAGGACTGATTCTAACAGATTAATTTCTGAAAAGGGTGAGGTCTGAGTTCTTCAGGCATAAAGGTCAGCAGGAGCAAAGGGCCAATTGTGATGAGGTTGGTTTCCTTGATCACCAACCAGCAGGACACCAGACTCAGGCTCAGGCTACAATCCAAGTGTCCCTCCAGCAGGTCCCCCACCCCCACCCACCTCTGCCCCACAGTGGGTCAGCCTGTTGGAGGGCTGTCTGGCAGCTCCACCTGTGGAACTGAATAAGGTGGGGGTGGGAAAATCTAAGGCAAAAAATTCCTGTTGTCTGGGGAGAAAAAGTTTAAGCCTAGAGGGTGGGTCCTCAAGGAGATCTTGCCCGACCGCCACATAAGTTAATTGGACAGAGTGGACAAATGTGAGTTAGAAAATGACTTTCTCAATCCCTTAGACCAATCCCACAGTCAGGATCCCTCTGGGCAGCAGCCTGGGTTGAAAGCAGGCCATTCTGACATGCAGAAACTTGTTCGTAAATAATGACAGAGAAATTTCCTCCCCTTTTTTTTTTTAACATCCTTAAAATGACTGAGCAGCAACTCTAGTAGGGTTGAAGATGCCTGTCCCATGTTAAATGCAAGTCAGAAAGGTGCCCTTAAGAGACAACAACAAACACAAAACACAAGAAAACTTCAGTTCTTCTCTATCAGGCAGGAACAGGAAACATCCAGAAGGTGGCGATCACACACAAGAAAAGACATTTACCTATTCTTCTCTGTCAGGAAACTAAAATAACCAAATAGGTAGATGGATATCTGTGGCTCTCTGAGTACAGGCCAGCCCTGCTATAGGGCCAGGAAGATGTTCTGGCCCCTGTGTGGTTGCATGACCGTCCAGGCCCATCTGTAAACAACATTCTTTTTAGAACTCTTTCTAGCACGGTATTACAGAATTACTTGGACTAGAATTATTGTGGCACCACACAGGCACATAGATAGCAACAGACCGGAATTACTGTTCATAAACACATGGGCAGACTCAGGCTCAGACAGACATTACTACTTTTGGGGGGGGAGGAGGGGTTCGACAGGGTTTCTCTGTATAGCCCTGGCTGTCCTGGAACTCACTCTGTAGACCAGGCTGGCCTCGAACTCAGAAATCCAACTGCCTCTGCCTCCCAAGTGCTGGAATTAAAGGCATGCAAAACCACCACCTGTTGAGACCCTCCAGGTCAGGTTTTGGAGGCCTTGGAGTTCCTGACCAAAGCATCAAAATGTTGTGCCAGGAAGCCTTCATGAATCCTAAAAGATCACCAAGGAATTGGTTCAGATGGAATTGTATTAGGGTCTCTTTATTTAGACTTGAGCCTGGGCCACACCACTGTCTCTGAGGCAGCAAAACAGGAGGGGCGTTCCTAAGCTGAGTTACTGACAAGTGTTTATAGAGACAGGAAGGGAGCATCTAGCCTGCTACACATTCGATTGGCAGGAGGCAATATGGCCTTTAGCATAACCAACATTGGTTGGTGCTGGGAGCCAAACCAGAAACTTGTGGTTCTTCTTCCTCATTGGTGGCTGTTAGGAAGTGTAAGGTCTGGAGCAGGCTTGTAACCTAGAGGGATAGATATGTTGGGAAATAGCCTGGAAACTGGTACTAGATACTGGCCTGTTAGTTAATTTGAATATAACCTGAGATCAGGTTCTCTACAACAGAGGATGAACCCAAAAGATTGGTCGTTCAGGTATAGAATAATCTGATCATAAATAAGAATGAAGCTAGTTTGTCTTTACTATAAGATAGATGGCTTTTAAGTCTAAAATGGAGGGAGGCTTATTCTTCACACTTTCTTTAGCAATAAAAAGAAAAAGCCTAAACAAGATTGATTTCCACTGTATTTTCATGGTGGGTTAAATACCTTGGAAGTTTCTGCTAAGAAAACGTGTATGTCTACTCTGTATATTCAGTGCTGAAATCTATAAATCTAAATCTAAAATCGGTGATAAACTTAAAACAGGTGGAAATAAAACATGGAGTGCTCTGGTGTAATGGAGCCCTTGTGTTGCTATCTCCAGCTTTAACCCGTCCTGTTACAATATGTTGTGGTAACTGCTGTTATGGATTGGATACTGTGAAGCACCCACAGTCCACTGCATAGACATTAAGATCACCTGCCATGGGGGCTGGTGAGATGGCTCAGTGGGTAAGAGCACTGACTGCTCGTCCAAAGGTCCTGAGTTCAAATCCCAACAACCACATGGTGGCTCACAACCATCGGTAAAGAGATCTGACACCCTCTTCTGGTGTCTGAAGACAGCTACAGTGTACCTAGAGAAAATAAATAAATATATATTTAAAAAAAAAAAAAAGATCACCTGCCATTTTGTTTAAGTAATTGCAGGGAATGCATGCACTTCCAAGAGTGGAATTTACATGATCTGCTAATGTGCTGCTTCTACAGCTCTCTTACTAAAGCCCCTAGCACAAAAAGAAAAATGGGGCTGAGAGATGGTTTAGTGAGAAAAGTGCTTGTTATACAAGCATGAGGACTTCAGTTCAATCCATATCAGATGAGAAGTGATCTCAGTGCTGTGAGGCAGAACTAGGCAGAACCTTAATTCTAGTTGACCAGTCAGAATAGCAAACTCAGTAAGGTCCTGATTCAAAGACACTTTGTCTCAAAAGATAAGATAGAGAACAATACATGAGATACCAATACTGACCTCTGGCCTCCATATATGCATACAGTGCATGTGTGTAGGAAACATTATATTAGTAAACTGACATGTTATTTAAAACAAACAAAAAACAACAAAACCAGGCTTTGGAAGTTGCTATCCAGAACTTGCTGTGTTGGGAGAACTGAGTTCTGATGCTGCCAAGTAGCCTTGGTTTCTGTTGGTAGGGTTCTTGTGCTTGCCTTTCGCCAACTGGTTATCTCTGGTACTAGTTGGTCTTGCTGTCTCTGGCTGAAGCTTGTCCCTGTGGGCCGGTAAGCCTTTGGCTGTACTCCTGGGAGAGCAATTCTCTTCTGGCAGGGTCTGTGCACAGAAATCTGTGGAGCTGCCTGGCTCCCTGGTATAAGTGGCAGCATGAAGACTTCTGTCCCAGCTGCTCCACTGATCATATCCTCTGGTGTGCTCCCAGCTTTTCCCTCCAGAGAGAAGATGGATCACATCTCTGTGCTCAGAAGTGAAAGCACTGCTGGGAGATCACTCTCTCCTGGAGGGCTGTGCACAGAAGGCTGTGGAGTTGTACAGCAACTGGTACAAATGACAGCGAGAAGACTCGGGTTTTTTTTTTGTTTGTTTTGTGTGTGTGTGTGTGTGTGTGTGTGTGTGTGTGTTCGCGCGCACTCTCCCCATTGGTCTACTTTAAGTTATCTTTGTTGGTTCTTGTTAAGTGACAATTTGATAATGTCAACTGGTATTCTTTAAGGAGAGACCTGGATGCTGATTATAAAGACAAGTTTAACTACTGTCTGATCTAATTTGGAGTAAAGTGCAGGGAAAATAGTACACAATTTCAGTAGAGGTAGATTAGAAGGCTGTGGATAAGTCTGACCTATGTATAGAGTAGCTTCTCCTTCGTTCCCATAACAGTATTCATGTCTTCCTATGAGTTGCAAACTCTGTCAGTTACCTCATTCCCTCCTCTAACTACTCCTCTAACTACTGGGGACACCAAGCTCAGTCCTATGGTAGGCTGAGCAGTCGCCTCTGTATTTGCCAGGCTCTGGCACAGCCTCTCAGGAAACAGCTTATCAGTCTCCTGTCAGCAAGCTTAGAGTCTGGGCTTGTTGTCTGTATGTGGGATGGATTCCCAGGTGGGGCAGGCTCTGGATGACCTGTCATTTAGTCTTTGCTCCACACTTTGTCTCTGTATCTCCTACCATGAGTAAAGCAGGAGAAGCGAGGATGGGATAGGGGATTTCCTGAGAGGAAACTAAGAAAGGATTTAACATTTGCCATATAAATAAATAAAATATACAAAAACGAAAACAGGACAAAACAAAAACAAAAAACATACCACAAACCAATGTGCATGACACACTGAAAGGATAGAAAATAATACAGCCTAACTCTAATGACCCCAAGAAATCAAGAGTTTAAAATGCTATCTCGCTTTGTTAGAAGCTAGGTAAAAGGTCACATTCCAGAGCCTGCCATTTGTTTAGACCTAGCAGAAAGGCCTTAAATAGGTGATCCTGGCCCCATAGGAAATGGGCTAAGCTTATCTTGCTTCTGTAAACTTACGCCATTACCCCTAAGCAGGAGTTGACACAGCTGTAGACATTATAAGAGACTAATTGGTCCACTGAGCACGGGCTATAATAATTTAAACTGATTGGCCTAAAAACTATGGCATGGTACAAATCAATTAGCTCACATTTCACGGGCTCTCCATGCTAAGAAATGTTTGGTTTGTGATTTGCGGGCTCTGTTGTAAACTTATAAAAGCTGTCGCAATTCGGCACTCGGGGTCCACAGTCCTCTAACCCTGCGTGGTGCACGGCTATGGAACCCAGAAATCTGGAATAAAGAAATCCTCATGCTATTGCATCGAGACCGTTTCTCCCAAGTGATTTGGGTGTCGCCTTCCGGGGTGTGGGGTGCTGGGGTACCCTTGGTTTTTGGGTTCTTACAACACAAGTAAAAAAATAAAATAAAATAATGAAATGTCTATTTTGAATGCAAACAGGTGAAGGAACTGAACAAAACCATCCAGGATCTAAAAATGGAAACAGAAACAATACAAAGACCACAAAGAGAGACAACCCTGGAAATAGAAAACCTAGGAGCCGGGTGTGGTGGCACTCGCCTGTAATCCCAGCACTCAGGGAGGCAGAGGCAGGTGGATTTCTGAGTTCGAGGCCAGCCTGGTCTCCAGAGTGAGTTCGAGGACAGCCAGGGCTAGAAAGAGAATCCATATCTCAATAAAACCAAATCCAAAAAAAAAAAAAAAAAAAAGAAAAAGAAAATCTAGGAAAGAGATCAGGAGTTATAGATGCAAGTATCACCAACACAATACAAGATAGAGAAGAGAGAATCTCAGGTGCAGAAGATACCATAAAAAACATTGGCACTATAGTCAAGGAATGGGGTTGGGGGGAGACTCATGGGCCAAAACATCCAGGAAATGCAGGACACAATGAAAAGGCCAAACCTAAAGATAATTATACAAGAAAACTTCCCTAACTTAAAGAAAGAGATGCCTATGATATATTGGAAGTCTACAGAATTCCAAATAGACTGGACCAGAAAGGAAATTCCTACAATCACAAAACAGTCAAAACACAGAATGCACAAAACAAAGAATATTAAAAGCAGTAAGGGGAAAAGGTCAAGTAACATATAAATGCAGACCTATCAGAATTACACCAGACTTCTCAACAGAGACTATGAAAGCTAGAAGATCCTGGGTAGATGTCATACAGACCCAAAGAGAACACAAATGCCAACACAACCTACTATACCCAGAATAGCCCTCAATTAGTATAGATGGAGAAATTGAGATATTCCAAGAGAAAACCAAACTTACACAATATCTTTCCACAAATCCTGCTCTACAAAGCCCAATAGATGGAAAAGTCCAACACAAGGAGGGAAACTACACTCTAGAAAAAACCAAGAAAGTAATCTTTCCAAAAACACAAAAGATAGGCACACAAACATTATTCCACCTCTAACAACAAAAATAACAGGCAGCAACAATCATGATTTCTTAATATTTTTTATATCAACGGACTCAATTCCCCAATAAAAAGACATAGACTAACAGCCTAGATATGTAAACAGGACCCAGCATTTTGCTGCATACAGGAAATGCACCTCTTTGACAAATTGGCAACCAAGAGATTGGAAAAAAAGATCTTTACCTATAGATAGAAGGCTAATATTCAATATATACAAAGAACTCAAGAAGTTAGACTCCAGATAACCAAATAACTCTGTACAGAGCCATATTGGGGTATCTTGCCACATGGTAGGAACTTGACATTGGCCAAGGACCAGGGCTTCAGGCAGGAATCTGACATTAGGGCATAACAGGGAAGTAGGTTACAGCAGGAATTTTTATCCTAGGGTGGAGGGCTGAGAATGTACTTAAAATTGGTGAAGTGGCTATTCCTGGTTGTCAACTTGACTATATCTGGAATGAAGTACAGTCTAGTATTGGAAGGCTCACCTATGATCCTAATTTGGAGGCTCAGAGATATAAGTTTCTGACCTGGATCTTGGTATGGAGATATTGAAGCATAGTGGCTAAGACAAGGAGATCTCCAAGTTCAAGATCATTTGGGATTGAAGGCATGGATGCACACACCTTTAATCTGGGCCACACCCTCTGCTGGAGGTTTACAGTCTTTAATCTGGGGTACACCCTCTACTGGAGATATAGAAGGACATTGGAAGAAGGAAGATTCTCTCTCACTCTTCCTTCTGTGCTTGCTTCATGGGACTGAGAAACTTCTAGATCCTTGGACTTCCATCCACAGCTGCTGCTGATCATTGTTGGGGAGTTGGACTATAGACTGTAAGTCATTGACAAATTCCCTAACTATATAAAGACTATCCATACGTTCTGGGACTCTAGAGAACCCAAACTAATGCAGAAGTTGGTACCAGGTGTGGTTCTAGAGGAGCAGAAGTATAAGGATGAATGTTTCAAAATTTTGGAGTTGGTTGGCTGATCCAATAGCACCTTCAACTACTGAAACTTCTCCAGATTCTCTCCCTCCTGGGAGCTCGGAGAATATTGAAGACCCTGGATGAAACTATATCTCAAGCTTAAAGAAGCTAATGCCTTTGATTATCTTGATGAATTAGGTGATTCGGTGGTATACAATACTTTCTCCAAGTTGGGGAAAAAAATCAGAAAATGATTTTGCTGGCTGGTTGCTCTTAGCATCTCGGGGGGGAAAAATGAAGGAAAGGAAAGAGTTGTGTGATAAAATCGAAAAGCTCCAGACTCAAGTAAACAATCTAAAAGTTGCTAAGTGTGCCCTTGAAGAGAATCTACTCTCCAGCAGCCATAGAGCTCAAGTAGCAGAAAATCAAACTGAAGCCCTCATAAGGTTGGCTGAATTACAGCAAAAATTTAAGTCTCAACCTCAGAAGGTGTCAACTGTTAAAGTAAGGGCATTAATTGGCAAAGAATGGGATCCTGTAACTTGGGATGGGGATGTGTGGGAAGACCCTGCTGAAATTGAGAATTTTGAATCTTCAGATTTTCAAGAATTTGCTCCACCTGAAGAAGTAGTACCCTCAGCCCCACCCCTTGAAATAATTCCTTCTCCACCTGAGGAAATTAATCCCTCAAAGCCTGATAATCCAGCAGGGACTTTTGCTGACAATACTGATGTTTCTCAGGGCCCACCAATAGTTTCTTCTAGACCTATAACCAGACTCAAGGCAGCGGGCCCCCTAAGGGGTAGGTAGAAAGTGTAGTCCATGAGGAAATACACTGTACTAATAAGGAGCTTAATGAGTTTGCTAATTCATTCAAGCAGAAGCCGGGGAATATGTGTGGGAATAGATTTTAAAGGTGTGGGATAATGGTGGAAGGAACATAAAACTAGAGCAGGCTGAGTTTATTGGCATGGGCCCTCTGAGTGGAGATTCTAGGTTTAATATGGAAGCTCGCACAGTTCAAAAAGATGTCAAAAGTTTGTTTGATTGGATGACCTGAAGTACTTATCAAAAGATGGCCTACTGAAAGGAGTTGGAGATGCCTGATATCCCTTGGCTTACTGTTGATGAAGGGATTTTACAGCTTAGGGAAATTGCAATGCTAGAGTGGAGACATTGTGTAAAACCTAATCCTCCACAGTGGGAAGGTCCAGAAGATATGCCCTTCACCAGTCCTATAAGACGAAAACTGGTGAGAGGGGCACCAGCATATTTAAAGAGTTTTGTTCTTGCCCTTTTCATTGTGCCAGACCTTAGGGTTGGAGATGCTGCTGCTCAATTAGATGAATTAAATTCAGTGGGTTTAATTGGGCCCGGAGGTAATAAGGACCAGGTGGCAGCATTGAATCGCCAGAGACAAGGTGATTGTACTTATTATAATGGACAGCGTAGATAAAACAATGTTTATAATAACATACCCCGTAATGGGCAGAGAGGTGGAATTTATAATGGTATGACTCATTTGGACTTTTGGTGCTGGCTAATTGATCATGGTGTTTCCAGGGATGAAATACATAGGAAACCTACTGCATATCTGTTTGATCTGTATAAGCAGAAAAATCCTCAAACAAATTATAGGAAGGCTGCATTGGATCGTGGCAAAAGGCAATCTTGTCCAGTGAATCCATTTCCGACTTGAGCCAGTTTACAGATCCAGAACCCCTTGAATGAAGGGGTGGCCAGGTTCCCCTGAGGAAGGATCTTGATAAGACACCTAAAAGTTTTGCTGTTAGTCTTTCTCCAATTCTTCCCCCAGAGGGACCTACAGCCTTTTACAAGGGTAACTGTACACTGGGGGAAAGGAACTAATCAGACTTTCCGGGGACTATTGGATACTGGTTCTGAATTGACACTGATTCCAGGAGATCCCAAAAAACCTTGTGGCTGACTGATGTGTGACTCACAGTAGGTCCAGTGGGTCCCGGAACACATCTTGTGGTCATTTCCCCAGTTCCAGAATGTATAATTGGAATAGATATACTCAGAAATTGGCAGAATTCTCATATTGGTTCTCTGACCTGTGGAGTGAGGGTTATTATGTTTGGAAAGGCAAAATGGAAGCCTTTAGAGTTGCCTCTGCCAAAGAAAATAGTGAATCAAAAACAATATCGTATTCCTGGAGGAATTGCAGAAATTACTGCCACAGTCAAGGACTTGAAAGATGCAGGGGTGGTGGTTCCCACCACATCTCCCTTTAACTCTCCCATCTGGCCAGTGCAGAAGACAGATGGATCATGGAGGATGACAGTTGACTATCGAAAATTAAATCAGGTAGTAACTCCAATTGCAGCTGCTGTACCAGATGTAGTTTCGTTACTTGAGCAAATTAACACATCTCCTGGAACCTGGGATGCAGCTATTGACCTGGCAAATGCCTTCTTCTCAGTACCTGTACATAAGGACCACCAGAAGCAATTTGCTTTCAGTTGGCAAACCCAGCAGTATACCTTTACAGTTTTGCCTCAAGGATATATTAACTCTCCTGACCTGTGTCATAACATAGTTAGAAGGGACCTTGATCATCTGTCTCTTCCACAAAAATATCACATTGGTGCATTATATTGATGATATTATGCTGATTGGACCAAGTGAGCAGGAAGTAGCAACCACTTTGGATTCATTGGTAACACATATGCGTATCAGGATGGGAAATAAATATGACCAAGATTCAAGGTCCATCTACTTCAGTGAAATTCTTAGGAGTACAGTGATGTGGGGCATGCAGAGATAGTCCTTCTAAGGTGAAAGATAAGTTATTGCACCTGCCCCCTCCCACCACCAAGAAAGAAGCACACCCTTTAGTGGGTCTATTTGGATTCTGGAGACAGCACATTCCTCACTTAGGTGTGTTACTCAGGCCTATTTACCAAGTGACTCGGAAAGCTGCTAGCTTTGTGTGGGGCCCAGAGCAAGAGAAGGCTCTTCAATAGGTCCAGGCTGCTGTGCAGGCTGCACTACCACTTGGACCATATAATCCAGCAGACCCAATGGTACTTGAGGTGTCAGTGGCAGATAGAGATGCTGTTTGGAGTCTCTGGCAGGCCCCTGTAGGTGAATCACAGAAGAGACCTTTGGGATTTTGGAGCAAAGCTCTACCGACATCTGCAGACAACTACTCTCCCTTTGAAAAACAGCTCTTGGCCTACTCTTGGGCCTTAGTGGAAACTGAACGTTTGACAATAGGACACCAAGTTACTATGTGACCTGAACTGCCCATCATGAGCTGGGTGTTATCAGACCCTCCAAGTCATAAAGTAGGGTGTGAACAACAGCAGTCTATTATCAAATGGAAGTGGTATATACATGATCAGGCCAGAGCAGGTCCTGAAGGCACAAGCAAGTTACATGAAAAAGTTGCTCAGATGTCTATGGTTTCTACTCCTGTTACAATGCCATCTGCTGCCAAGCATGCGCCTATAACCTCATGGGGTGTTCCCTATGACCAGCTGACTGAAGAAGAGAAGACTAGGACCTGGTTTACTGATGGCTCTGCACATTATGCAGGCACCACCCAGAAGTGGACAGCTGCAGCATTACAACCCCTTTCTGGGACAAGCCTGAAAGATACAGGTGAAGGAAAATCTTCACAGTGGGCAGAACTTCCGGGCAGTACACATGGTATTACAGTTTGTTTGGAAGAAGAAATGGCCAGATGTACGACTGTTCACTGACTCATGGGCTGTAGCCAATGGATTGGCTAGATGGTCAGGAACATGGAAAGATCACAATTGGAAAATTGGTGAGCAAGACATCTGGGGAAGAAGTATGTGGCTAGATCTCTCCAAATGGGCAAAGGATGTGAAAATATTTGTGTCCTATGTAAATGCTCACCAAAAGGTGATTTCAGCTGAGGAGGAGTTCAGTAATCAAGTGGATAAGATGACCTGCTCTGTGGACAGTCAGCCTCTTTCCCCAGCCATCCCAGTTACTGCCCAGTGGGCACATGAACAAAGTGGCCATGGTGGCCGAGACGAAGGTTATGCTTGGGCTCAGCAACACAGACTTCCACTCACCAAGGCTGACCTGGCTACAGCTGCTTCTGCCAACAGCAGAAACCAACACTGAGCCCCAGATATGCCACTGTTCCTCGAGGTGACCAGCCAGCAATCTGGTGGCAGGTTGACTATATTGGACCACTTCCCCCATGGAAAGGACAGTGTTTTGTTCTTACTGGAGTAGATACTTATTCTGGTTATGGATTTGCCTGCCCTGCACATAATGCTTCTGCCAAAACCACCACCCGTGGACTCACAGAATGCCTTATCTATCATCATGGTATTCCACACAGTATTGCTTCTGACCAAGGAACTCATTTCACAGCCAGAGAAGTGCGACAGTCGCCCACGATTATGGAATTCACTGGTCTTACCATGTTCCCCATCATCCTGAAGCAGCTGGTCTGATAGAAAGATGGAATGGACTTTTGAAGACACAGTTATGGCGCCAATTAGGTGGCAGCAGCATGGAGGGCTGGGGCAGAGTTCGTCAGAAGGCAGTATATGCTTTGAATCAGCGTTCAATATATGGTACAGTTTCTCCCATAGCCAGGATCCATGGGTCCAGGAATCAAGGGGTGGAAAAGGGAATAGTTCCACTCACTATCACTCCTAGTGACCCTCTAGGAAAATTTTTGCTTCCTGTCCCCACAAATTTAGGTTCTGTTGGCCTAGAAGTTTTGGTTCCAGAGGGGGGAGTGCTCCTACCAGGAGCCACAAGAAACATTCCACTGAATTGGAAGCTCAGACTTCCCCCTGGCCATTTTGGGCTTCTAATGCCCTTAAACCAACAGACTAAGAAAGGAATAACAGTGTTAGGAGGGGTGATAGATCCAGATTACCATGGGGAAATTGGATTGCCTCTTGATACAGGAACCGCTGTATCAAGCAGAACACAGATGGTCAACCTTTCCAGCTCCCAGATGCTCCTTTCCAGAACCCATGAAGTGACTCTAGGTTTGTCCATGGCACCACTTGTTGAAGATGCTGTTTTCTCTGAGTGTTGAAGATGCTGTTTCTCTGGTTCTGGTCCCACTAGCACTGGTCCACTTGCTATGGCCCTGCTCGCTCCTGCCCAAAGGTTTACTTATTATATGTAAGTACAACATACCTATCTTCAGACATATCAGAAGGGGTCATAAGATCTCATGAAGGATGATTGTGAGCTACCATGTTGTTGCATTTATACTTATGGTGGCTTGAATCCTAAAATACACTCAATGATCATTTGTTGAGGACAAGTTAGTTGACGTGGAAGATACTTATAAATGAGTGAAGGCAATGCTAAAGGCAAAATGATTACAGACTTGGAACAGACATTACATTCAGTGCTGTATTGGTCATCGAACAGGATCTAATCACATCTCGGGTTGTGTTTTGTGTTTTTTTTTTTTTTCTTTCTGTGCTAAGACATCATGGCCAAGATAACCTTTTTTTTATTTATTTAAGAATTGTATCATATTTTTTTATTAAGGGTTGAAAATAATTTTTAGTTTTTAAATTATAATTCTTCCTTCTGGCTTCAGGCTCTGCCTTGGGACCTTCCTCTGCTACAACACCATATCCAAGTAGCAAAGGGAGGAAGCTGACCACCCAGGAGTGCAGAGAAGTGAGTCAGCACAGGTAAGACCTCCCCTGCTGCTCAGAGGATCACATGTGGAACCCTAAGGCTGGAGCCTTCCAGCATCTGTCTCTGGCTTGCGACCAAATCATGATATATCCAAGTGGTGCAGGGAGGAAGCTAAATACTCAGGAGTACAGAGAGGTCAGACAGCACACGTAGGTCCATCCCTGCTGCTCAGAGGAAACAGTCAAAAACCCTGACAAGAGCCTAGGAGCAGCCTTGGAAAGGAGTCTTCCAATTTCTGACTGCAGAACACCCAGAGCTGATCCTGGACCACAGAGCTACATACCCAAATGCAATCACAAGAGAGCTGCTCTCACAGGAGTACCTACATACCTGTGTACACAGAGAGTACCAGTCTCCCAGGAGAACAGGTACAGAGGCTTGCAGGACAGAAAAGCCACAATCAAAGACAGCACCACTAGCTAACACCAGAGATAACCAGATAGCAAAAGGCAAATGCAAGAACATTAACAAGAGAAATCAAAGCAACATCTGAAACAAGTCCTCCCAGAACAGCAAGCCTGGATATCCCAATACACTGGAAAAGCAAGATCTGGATTTAAAATCACATCTCATGATGCTGATAGAGGACTTCAAGAAGAACATAAATAACTCCCTTAAAGAAATACAAGAGAACATAGGTCAACAGGTAGAAGTCCGTAAAGAGGAAACACAAAAATCCCTTAAAGAAATACAGGATAACATGGGTCAACAGGTAGATGCACTTAAAGAGGTAACACTAAATTCCCATTAGCCATGCGGTGGTACCTGTAATCCCAGCATTCTGGGAGGCAGACACAGATGGATTTCTGAGTTCTGAAAAATAGATTTCCCTTTGTAGGGCTGGATTTCCCTCGCCAACACACTGAGGGGAACTCTCAATTCTGAACATTTATGATCCAAATGCAAAGGCACCCACATTTGTAAAAGAAACTTTACTAAAGTTCAAAGTACACATTGCACCTCAAACAATAATTGTGAGTGACTTCCACACTCTGCTGTCAAAAATGGAAAAATCAGGGAAACACAAACTAAACAGAGACACAGTAAAACCAAGAGAAGTTTTGGACCAAATGGATTTAATAGATATCAATATTACATTTCATCCTAAATCAAAAGAATATACCTTCTTCTCAGCACCTCATGGTACCTTCTCTAAAACTGATCATATAATTGGTTTTGAATTTATGTCAGCTTCCAGAGGCACAACTGTCTTTTCTAACAAGATAAGGGATTCAATGTTGGGAATAAGACCAAAACTCATAAATAAAACCTTTATCTCATAATTATCAATTGTAACAGGTAGAGGCCAAGGGATTCTGGGAGAACTTGACAGTGTGGCCATCTCTGATTTATTAAATACAGACCTCAACCATTTGTGCCAATGTTTGAGATTTAACAATAGGGAGAAAGTAAAAGTTTAAATGATTTAATTATTATCTCAAAAATTATTTTAAAAAGATTAACTAGGCTTTATGGTTGAAAATATACCCATGTTTCAGACATATGTTCTAAAGCAAGCTAAGTATGACTCACACCTTTCATCTCTGGATGTGGATCTTAACATTGGAATATTACTATTAAGCATCGCCACAACAATTGTCAAGATCTTCTGTGTTGGTTGAACTCAGGAGTCTTGTCAGGGTTTGTATTCTTTCAAAAAAACATCCTGACCAAAAAGCAAGATGGGAAGGAAAGGATTTCTTCACCTTACACTTAAACATTGCTGTTCATCAGCAAAGGAATTCAGGACTAGAACTCACTCAGAGTAGCAACCTGGATGCAGGAGCTAATGCAGGAACCATGAAGGAATGTTGCTTACTTGATTGCTTCCCTTACCTTGATCAGCTTGTGTTCTGATAGAACCCAGGACTACCAGCCCAGGGATGGCACCACCCAAAATGTGCCATCCCACCCTTGACCACTAATGGAGAAAATGACTTACAGCTGGATCTCAGAGCCATTTCCACTAGGGAGGGTCCTTTCTGTGTGATAACTCCAGTTTGTGCCCAACCTGACATACAAACTAGCTAGTAAATCATGAAATTACAGATAATAAGTTTTTATAAGTTAATTTCCTTAGAAACTATTATCAAAGTAAGAAACCTCTCTCTTTCATCCCACTCCTTTTCTTTGCTTTGATTATACCAGCTTCAAAGTTAATAAGTGGACTCATACTTTCTGAAGTTCCTCTGCATATATATTTTCCCTGAGAAAGTCTAAGACAAAGGAGGACATTCATTCAATTGAGGACAGTCATTCAATTGTCTCAGCTAGAAGGGTCTGCATGACTCTCTTCAGGCAATGGCTACCAGAGGCAGGATTAGGTATACAAAGAAATTATACAGTAAATGGCAAGTCTAAGTTACAAAAGAAATTCTTCTAAAGACAATCAAATAACAATACCACTTAAGAAAAATAAAATTCTTAACTCTCTAGAGTAATTGGAGAATAGACAAAACAGGTGATCAGAGCAGTGATGCACTAAAAAATGGGAAAAAAAGGTGTGGGGGAGGTTACCACCCTTGACTTGTGAGAATGATAGATATAGTTGAAACAATGCATAGCCATTGTGACTTTTAAAAAGAGCAGAACATTCCCTGGTAGGGAAAATGGCATCAATAAGATCATGTATGATTTTGTCACTATGTGCAATATTAGCTGCTGAATTCTGTAGCCTGAAACACATAGTTATAGCCAATAACCACTGATTCAAATTTCTTAACTGATTCAACTAGATTAACAAAGTTGGGCTCAGCATATTCTCCCCAAGGTGTATACCTATCAATGCATGAGTAAATAAATGCTGGCGATCATAAAATCACTCTTTTTGACACATTGTGACCTTCTTCAGGATGGAGACCTCTGCTGGTGACTCCCTTAAACTTAATCTGTGAGGTACCTATGGTCTGCATTCTTTCAACTTCCAGTGCACACAGGAAACTCTTCTTCCTGTTCTAGCCTGAAGGCAGAAGCCATGAACAACAAGTATATTTGTTTCTGATTTCAACAACAGGCAGATCATTACATGACTGAAATGAATAATTTTGAAACTTCCTTGTGATACAGCCTTTCAACTCCAGATGTAGGAAGTGCAATGACATGGGAAGCAAGGTTATTGCCTTAGGATGCAAGAGACTGGGATCAAGGTGACAAAATTCCTTGTTTCAAAAACATTTTTCAAAAAGACTGATGATGCAACTTTTCTAAAATTAATATAAATTTTTGGCATCTTTAAAAGTCAGCGGAATATGGTAAGGATGTGCTTTCATTTTATACCAGTTGTGGGGATGCAGGTCTGCTTTTTGAGTGTCCTCAGTGGCTCACCATGATTTGCCACGTACTCTACCAGAAGCACGGTTTTGCTAGCCACTGATAATTACTGCAATTCTGTGATGTTTTGAATTTGGAGAACTTTTCAGATGGTACTTATATACATAGGCTCTGAGAGGTCAGGTTGGGACTTGATGGTCCTGTATGGACGAACATTCTTTGTGGTTTGTTAGTAGCTGTGGTCAAAGCAAGAAATTGGGTTTCAGGATGTCCTTCTCCTCTATCGTGGTTTCTATCCTATCTTGTTGTAGGCAATGAATCTACGGGTAGGAGATGAGGATAAAGGATGGAAAAAGAAAAAAAACAACAACAAAAAACAAACAAACAAAACACAAAGGAGCAATGGCCAGATACACTTGTTAAACTTAAAAGAAGAGCCAGCCTAGTACAGATTTTGCACGTGAAGTTTGCCTTGTCCTGAAAATGCTTTGCCCCATTGTTTACAGTCATAGGGTTTCTCTCCAGATTGTGATCTTTTATGCCTCTGAAGTAGGCCATGTTCTGCAATAGATTTGCCACACTGGATACATTAACAGGCTTTCTCTCCAGTATGTGTTCATTCATGCATTTGAACACTGCCATAGTGTGCAAAGGCTTTGCCACATTGGTTGCATCCATAGGGTTTCTCTCCAGTAGGTGTTCTTTTATGAATTTGAAGACTGCCATAGAATGCTAAGGCTTTGCCACATTGGTAACATTTTTAGGGACTCTCTCCCATATGTCTTATTTTATGCAGTTGAAGATTGCCTTGTGATGGAAATGCTTTGCTACACTGGTTATATTCGTAGGGTTTCTCTCCAGTATGTCTTCTTATATGCACTTGAAGATTGCGTCGTTCTGAAAATGCTTTGCCACATTGGTTACATTCATAGGGTTTCTCTCCAGTATGTGTTATTTTATGCCTTTGAAGATGGGTGTGTTGTGCAAAGGCTTTGCCACATTGGTTACATTCAAAGGGTTTCTCTCCAGTATGTGTTATTTTATGCCTTTGAAGATAGCTGTGTTGTGCAAAGGCTTTGCCACATTGGTTACATTCAAAGGGTTTCTCTCCAGTATGTGTTCTTTTATGCACTTGAAGACTGCATTGTGATAAAAATCCTTTACTACCTTGGTTACATTCATAGGGTTTCTCTCCAGTATGTCTTCTCATATGCATGTGAAGACCGCCTCGTTGTGAAAATGCTTTGCTACATTGGTTACATTTGTAGGGTTTCTCTCCAGTATGTCTTCTTATATGCACTTGAAGACGGCCTCGTTCTGAAAATGCTTTGCCACATTGGTTACATTCACAGGCTTTCTCTCCCATATGTGTTCTTTTATGCCTTTGAAGATTGGTGTGTCGTGCAAAGGCTTTGCCACATTGGTTACATTCAAAGGGTTTCTCTCCAGTATGTGTTGTTTTATGCTTTTGAAGATCACCTTTTTGTGCAAAGGCTTTGGGACATTGGTTACATTCATAGGGTTTCTCTCCAGAATGTGTTCTTTTATGAATTTTAAGATGGCTGTGACGTGCAAAGACTTTGCCACACTGGGTACATTTAAAGGGTCTCTCTTGCATATGTGTTCTTCTATGCACTTGAAGACTGCATTGTGATGAAAATGCTTTCCTACAGTGGTTACATTTATAGCACCGCTCTACGGTACGTGCTCTTGTATGTCTGTGAAGAAGGTAGTGTTCTGCAAAGGATTTGCCACACTGGTTACATTCATAGGGTTTCACTCCGGTATGTATTCTCTCATGACTTCGAAGATGGCTGTTTTGTGCAAAGGCTTTGCCACATTGCTTACACTCAAATGGTTTCTCTCCAGAATGTGTTCTTTTATGCTTCTGAAGATCGCCTTGTCGTGCAAAGGCTTTGCTACATTGGTTACATTCATAGGGTTTCTCTCCAGAATGTGTTCTTTTATGAATTTTAAGATGGCTGGGACGTGCAAAGGCTTTGCCACACTGGGTACATTCATAGGGTTTCTCTCCAGTATATGTTCTTTTATGCCTTTGAAGATCGCCTTTGTGTGCAAAGGGTTTGACACACTGGTTACATTCAAAGGGTTTCTCTCCAGAATGTGTTCTTTTATGTATTTGAAGATGACTGTGTTGTGCAAATGCTTTGCCACAATGGTTACATTCATAGGGTTTCTCTCCAGTATCTTTCCATTTATCCCTTTGAAGATGACTTTGACAATAATGGGCTTTACCTCTTTGGTTACAATCACAGAGTTTTTCTGCAGTGTGTGTTCTTCTATGTGTTTGAAAACTAGTATAATACACAATGGATACAGTATATATCCTTTTATGTAATGGAAGGTAATTGTTTCTTGCAAAGGCTCCGTCATATTGCATACATTCATAAAGTTTCTCTCTAGTATGAATTGGTTTATCCCTTTGAAGATGCCTGTAATACAAATAGGATACAATGCATTGGATATAGTGAGAGTGTTTCTCTATAGTATGACTACTTTCAAGCCTGTGTATGTTACTGGCATATATGAAAGGTTTACCGAATTCATACTACTAATGAATCATTTATCTGTATGAATTTATTGACCAACTTTTTTTCATTCTAAAGAGGAAGCACATATAATTGTGTTCTATCATTATGTTTAAATCCGTGGTAGTTTGCTTCATTGTTAGTATTATTTATATAACTATAAAGATACCACTGACAGTAAGAGCATTTACTACATACCTCAAAATTATACCATCCTTTTCCTGTATGAGGTTTTTCACATATGTGAGAAAATGTACAGGCATTCACAGCATTACCTCAATAATTGCATACATAAATTTTGAATAATGTGAGCCATACAACACTGGTGAAATTAAACAGGACAATCATAAATTTTCTACATTACTAATACTCATAGGGATATTGTGCAATCTAAGTTTGTTGATGTATTTGCAAGGAAAGTGTGAAATCAATTAATTGAAAATGTTAAACTTTCAACAAATTTACTATAAGTGGAAAACTTTACAGATCTTATAATTATCCTATGAGAGAGCAACAGAGGTTAGGTCAATATCACTTAGGTGTAGAAAATTATATACTTTATGTTCAAAAGATAGAGACATAGAAACATAGATAGATAGATAGATAGATAGATAGATAGATAGACAGACAGACAGACAGACAGACAGACAGATAGATAGACAGACAGACAGAGATATACATGTCCTATATAACACCTACGAACGGAACAATAACAAAGAAAGGATATATACATTGTATTCACACATTTTTAATTTTTGTTCCTCATAGACATGTGGTATTTGGATTAAGTTTTCACTCCAACAACATTTTAAACATTCATAAACTTCCATTCTCAATAATCTTAGCAACATTCCTACAAGTATATAAGTAATATCAGTATACTACAGACGTGCATATCAGAAAGTTTTGCATATAAACTGATTACACATGCACTGTGTACACTTTCCCTATCTGAATGGTATGAGAACAAACAGACTGGCAGTTCTGCAGTGTAGTTTGAATGGGCCTGAAATTGAAATGGTACTATCTGTTAAGGCATTGTTTACATGTTTTCTTTCTTAAAGAATGGCTTGCAAACACAAATCCAATACCTGACACTGAGGTATCACATTTGTATGAATTTAATAATCAGTATCCTTAAAGATGTGCTCATTTACGTGCTTGATTTTTAACGAAAGTTTCAAGAACACATTAAGATTTCATCAGAGGCATATTCAGAGGTATGTATCAGCATGCACAAGAAAATTACCTTCTCTGTCTTACAGAATCTTCACAATATTCTTCAATATCATTGTGATCTTCCCAGTTATAACCTAGAATATAGGACAAGAAAATGTATGATATAGTACTGGGGTTTAGGCAAAATTTAAAAAACTTTAAATTCTTTAGTGATCCTTAGAAACAGGCCTGATTTATTCACCTTATTTGTCCTCCTTCTCAAATGAAATTATAGAAGTACATCAATAAAAACAACAAAAACAATAAAAACCACAAAAACAAACAAACATGAACAAGCACAATGACAAAAAAACAGTTGCCCCTCATTTTAAAAACTACATTCACAGTCTTACCTATTGCAGTGAGGTTCCTATAGGTGTCCAGCATCACATCTTTGTAGAGACTCTTCTGCGAAGCATCCAACAAAGCCCATTCTTCCCATGTAAACTTCACCAGTACATCATCATATGTCACTGCATTCTAAAATATCCCATATATATGGACAAAGGAAAGCATGATAATGAACTATTAGACAGGTATATTTCATTGAAAATATTTTGAAGCAATTTTGGTCCTGCGCTGACTTGTTTCCTGACACAGAAGTTATAATGTAACCATGACTGCCAAGTCATTTCTCAAGGAAACTGAATAATGAGGTTCTCATCTGTCCTTTCTTCACTCTTATGATTGGATACACCCTTGGAAGACTAAAGACATAAAGAGACAAGCAAACAGATCAAGCATAGCAAGCACACATGAGAGACACTGTATGAATAATTATTTACTACAAAAGCAATGAGCAAGATGGTTGGACTGGTTAATGCAAAATATATCTCATTGTGTTTGATACCAGCCTGGTGTATGCAGTGAGTTGGAGGACATCCAGAGTTGTATAGTATGACCCAGTATGCCTTGCAAAAATCAAACCACAAGGAAGGAAACCAATCAGAATATTACTTCGGTTCTTAAAATTAATTACACATTCATCCCAGTTGTATATTCATCTTCCAAGACGGACATCTTCCAGGTCAACAAACAGTTGGAGAAAGCAGAGAGAAAGAGAAAGGAATTGGAGGGGCAGTTTATTCAAAAATCTCCTTCTGAGTAACTAAAAGCTGACTCTTCAAAGCAGGCAAGTGTCCCAGAATGGGAAACACTATTATAGCTAATTATGAGGCTTTATTCCTTTGAAAAGGGGCTTAGGCTTCTGACTCACACTGGCCAGGAGAGCAAACACCTGTGATACCAATAACTTCCCAGAGAGGGCCAGCGTTCAGGATTTTTGAAACATCACTGGATTTTACCTCAAGCTAAAGACATGGGAAAAATATTCCAATGAAGTAGACCTAAAATGGAAGTTGGTGTAGCTATTTTACTATTTCACAAAATGGAAGATTTCAAAGTATACAAATGGGCTACTGATGTCATAGTGTATGTAAGTGAACTGTAAAATACATAAACTACCACAAGAAAACTCTTATAGCTCTTAGGCACTTCCAGGATAGTGGCTGAATCCTAAAGCAATTGAAACAAAATCAGGAACCCCCTATATACCTCTTATGTAAAAAGGAATAATCGACTGGAAAGATTTTAGGGAATCAACAGCCTGCGCATTACTCCACTATGTAAATGAAACCCATTTTTTATATCCATACCTCTGATGAAGGACATCTCCGTTTTTTCCAGCTTCTCACTATTATAAATAAAGCTGCTATGATCATAGTGGAGCATGTGTCCTTGTTACATGTTGGAGAATCTTTTGGCTCTATGCCAGGAGTGGTATACCTATAGTGGTACAGGTATACAGAGCAGTATTGCTGTGCTAAGCCACCTGGCACAACTTGACTTTGACTAAGGTGAAGTCCATTGTTTCTCCAGGTGTACAAATTCCTGAATTAAGCAGGTGACCCGCCCAGCACCTGAGCAGTGGAGCCAACACCCAGAGAACAGCCTGACAAGTTCCTGGGAACACACCCTTTCCCTGGTTTTGGGGAAGGGACTTGCCCCGCCTATATAATATGGAGACCACCATTAAACTTAGTCTTAAGCTGGAAATCTTGTCTTGACTCCATGTTTTTCTCCCTTCATCCTGTTCCCATCCCCATCTTTCTTCCAGGTGGCCCAGTAAACAGTTCAAAAGTAGCCACTGGCAGTTACAGATTTATAAATAGAACTGCTATAAACATGGTGGAGCATGTGTCCTAGTTACATGTTGGAGAATCATTTGCTATATGGCCATGAGTGGTATAGCTGAGTCCTCAAGTATCTGCTATCACCTGAGTTTTGGTTCTTAGCCATTTTGCCATGAACATACAAGAAGCCAACAGAACTCCAAATAGATTGGATCAGAAAAGAATATAATGATCAAATCATTATATAATGATATATAATGATCATATAATGATCAAAACAAAATGCACAAAAGAAAGAATATTAAAAGCAGTAAGGAAAAAGATCAAGTAACACATAAAGGCAGACCTATCAGAATTACACCAGACTTCTCAGCAGAGACTATAAAAGCCAGAAGATACTGGGCGGATGGAAGCACAAATGCCAGCCCGAGCTACTACTATACCAGGCACAACTCTCAATTACTATAGGCCGAGAACAAAGTCGAGTATCCTAGGATTCTAACTGCTAACAAGGCTGGTTGGACTACTGCTGATTTGTGAATGTTATAGAGTCAGTCTTCAGTCGTCTGAAGTCTACTTGGTGTGGCTTACCATCTAATAAGAACTGGTAAACCCTTTACATCATCAATTTTAGTCTTTTACATAACAGCTTATTATCATATTTCTACCCACAGGACATGAAATTTAAAAACTGCAAAAAAATTAACTTCAGATGGATGTCACACACCTAAATGCTAAAGCATCCCTGTTGAAGACAGCAAAGAAATCTGGCCTCTATGATTTGCCATCTTGACAGGCATGTTTCAGTACAGAAGCTTCTGCTACAAATGCTTTGTGCAGTTGCATTCCTACAGATAAGATACTCACATGCCACAGTGTGTCCTGGGAATGACTATTACCACAAGGGACATCAGAGTTGGCTGTAACTAGAGGATGGTTTGCACCCACTCCTTGAAATGGAGGACAATTTTTGCTCCCTCCCCCAACCCCACTCCTCCTCATTGAGGACACTAAACATATGCTCACTATTTTGCAGTTTCAGAGCTTGCTTGAGCTCCTCTGACACAACCCAGCAGTAGCATACAGCACACAACAAATGAAGTATTTAAGACTGCTCAGCTACAAGGGCAGCTGGAAGAACCCTCCAATTCTGATCAGCAGGTTTGCCTGGAGGCACAGATTGGCAAGTGACTCTTTAATGACATGAGTTCCTCCCTCAGGGTTGGAGTGTCTTAAAGCAACTAGTGTGTTAAAGCAACACAGTGTACTAGTTCTTGGGTAAGGTTTCCAGACTAGGGCCAGACCTTTTCCACATCTTAAGAGATTTGTATTGAAAGGATAGAAAATACAGCCTAAGTCTCTAATGACCCCCAAGAAATCAAAAGTTTAAAATGCTATCTTGCTCCAAAAAAACTCTGATGCCAGCCTTCTTTTTTTTTTTTATTCGAAATATATTTTTTATTTATATTTCAAATGATTTCCCCCTTTCTGGCCCCCCACTCCCCGAAAGTCCATATAAGCTCCCTTCCTTCCCCCTGTTTGCCCACCCACCCCTTCCCACTTCCCTGTTCTGGTTTTGCCATATACTGCTACACTGAGTCTTTCCAGAACAAGGGGCCACTCCTCCATTCTTCTTGTACCTCATTTGATGTGTGGATTATGTTTTGGGTATTCCAGTTTTCTAGGTTAATATCCACTTATTAGTGAGTGCATACCATAATTGATCTTTTGAGACTGGGTTACCTCACTTAGTATGATGGTCTCCAGCTCCATCCATTTGCCTAAGAATTTCAAGAATTCATTGTTTCTAAATGGCTGAATAGTACTCCATTGTGTATATATACCACATTTTTTGCATCCATTCTTCTGTTGAGGGATATCTGGGTTCGTTCCAGCTTCTGGCTATTAAAAAAAGGGCTGCTATGAACATAGTGGAGCATGTATCCTTATTACACGCTGGGGAATCCTCCGGGTATATGCCCAGGAGTGGTATAGCAGGATCTTCTGGAAGTGAGGTGCCCAGTTTTCTGAGGAACTGCCTGACTGATTTCTAGAGTGGTTGTACCAATTTGCAACCCCACCAGCAGTGGAGGAGTGTTCCTCTTTCTCCACATCCTTGCCAACACCTGCTGTCTCCTAAATTTTTAATCTTACCTATTCTGATTGGTGTTAGGTGAAATCTCAGGGTTGTTTTGATTTGCATTTCCCTAATGACTAATGAAGTTGAGCATTTTTTAAGATGCTTCTCTGCCATCTGAAGTTCTTCAGGTGAAAATCCTTTGTTTAACTCTGTAACCCATTTTTTAACAGGGTTATTTAGTTTTCTGGGGTCTAACTTCTTGACTTCTTTGTATATATTGTATATTAGCCCTCTATCTGATGTAGGGTTGGTGAAGATCTTTTCCCAATTTGTTGGTTTCCGATTTGTCCTTTTGTTGGTGTCCTTTGCCTTACAGAAACTTTGTAATTTTATGAGGTCCCATATGTAAATTCTTGATCTTAGAACATATGCTATTGATGATCTGTTCAGAAACTTTCCCCCTGTACCGATGTCCTCAAGGGTCTTCCCAGTTTCTTTTCTATTAGCTTCAGAGTAAGGCCAGCTTTCTAAGGAGTCCCAAACACTTTACATTCCAGAACCTGCCCTTTGTTAAGAGCTAGGCAAAAGGGCCTTGAATAAGTGATCCTGGCCCTGTAAGGTAATTAGAAATGAGCTAATTATCTGTTTATCTTGCTTCTGTAAACTGCTAATGCCATTACCCCCCAACTCAATATTTTTAGACCCCAGCAATAAGCTTAGCACTGAGTCACTGAGTATATTGCCTTTCTGCCCTCAGCTTGAGACCTTTGGCCTCAAGAGATAGCTCACCCTGTCCCAGGAGCTAGCTCAGCTGATGATTGGCCCAATGTTTAACTCTACAATGCCCTAAGGATGTTTGCTCCAAATAATCATTAACCTTCCTTAAAGCATAAACTATGGCCTGACTTGTTCATTCTGTGCTTCCAATCCCGTGCATGATTGTCTTCCACCCCTTGCCTTGTGATTTTTCCCTTTAAATACTCCTGACTTGAGTTGTTCATGGTCCACAGTCCTGTCCCCCTGCGTGGTGTACAACTGTGGAGCCCAGAGCCTCTGGAATAAAAATCCTCTTGCTATAGCATCAAGACCGTTTCTCGTGAGTGATATGGATGTCGCCTTCCGAGGCACTGGATGCTGTGGCGCCCTCGGGTTTTGGGGATCGTACAGTATTTCAATAGCACTTTTGCCTATCTTCTAATAGTCTATATATCTATCATCTTGGCATGTCCTTGGTAGGTAAATTTTACTTAAAAATTTTTTGATTTATTTACTTGTTTATTTATTATTTATTTATACATTTATTTAACCTTTGCAGGCAAGAAGAGCCTGGGAAGCATTTCCAAATCAAGGATTTCATAAAAAAAGAAGAAGAGGAGGAGGAGGAGGAGGAGGAGGAGGAGGAGGAGGAGGAGGAGGAGGAGGAGGAGGAGGAGGAGGAGGAGAAGGAGAAGGAGAAGGAGAAGGAGAAGGAGAAGAAGAAGAAGAAGAAGAAGAAGAAGAAGAAGAAGAAGAAGAAGAAGAAGAAGAAGAAGAAGAAGAAGAAGAAGAAGAAGAAGAAGAAGAAGAAGAAGACGAAGAAGAAGAAAAGGAGCATTGAGATTTTACCTAGGAATTCTGGGTTTGTTCACATATGGGTTTGCCTCCTCCTAATCATGCTTATTTAAAGCCTACTCTGAACATGGTCACACTTTAAAAGCACAGATATTTAAGGGCTTTTCCACATCCAAGTCATCCAAACAACATCATAAATTATTAAAATGATGGGCAAACATGACTCTGAATGTGCATATTGTACCACAATTTGATACCTAAAAATAAAGTAAATGACACCAAGAATGTAAATTGCTCAGGAGCCAATAGTACCTAAATTATGCGTAGGACATGACACAGAGATGTATCATTGCCACAATTCTTATGTAAAGGACAGAGAACAAAATTCAGAAAACAATGAGGAAAAGTCATTGATCAACACAGTGCATACTCTTCTTCTTAGACAAAAGGCTTTGCTGTGCTATTCTAACTTCAGAATAAGGGATTTGTCTCTGAGCAAACTGCCTCAAAGAAAGTCTACAGCTGCTTTGATTCATGACAAGAAACATTATAGTTTAACTAAAATTGACGCTGTATGTCTCAGGCTTTGATATCACTGAATACAAATCAATTTCTTTTAAAGTTTACCTTAATTTTATATATATATGAATGTTCACATTCAAGTGTCTCTGTGAATTACCAACAAAATCCAGAAGGCAATACTTGGGAATGCACCTAGAGCAAATACTTGGATACTGTGTGGGTTCTGGGGATGAAACTAGTGTCTTCTGTAACAACATCCATTGCTCTTAAGACCCAGTCAAAATGTTAGTCGATTTTTATATAATATTGACAACTATACATTTTAATTAAAACATATTAGTTCAGTTTTTCCTTAATCCTCTCTAAATCCTTTCCAATACTGTTCACAGCTGGTTTGCTCCTTGTTAAGTATATGAAATTTAGTATGTACAAATATACGAATAAAATTTTCTGAGTACATTCTGCTGTATGCATGTAAAATGGCTTCAGGACAGGCCATTTAGCCCTGAATAATAAAAGAAGGAGTTCATCTTTTCCTGAGGCTAATTTGTACAGTTGCTGGAGATCTTCACTCTTTAATTCACAAGAGAATATTGGGGGCAAAGTTCCTTGCACCAACAGGTCACCATGGAATGTAGGAGTATTAATCATACGGGGTATTCTTCCCAATGAATAAGGAAAAAAAAAAAATACCTGCAAGCAATCCAAAAGTCTCACAGTGGATTTTGTTAGTGACAAGGGGACCTCTCTGCAGTTTGAAGGTAGAACTTACCTACTGTTGCTATAGAGGGAGACCTTATCTAAATTCTGCAGATCGATTATCCCAGACTCTTTCTTCACTTGCCTACCAAACATGCTTAGGGCAAGTGTTCAATGTTCTTTGTGGCAGGCTTCCCTCCATGTTATTGGTAATAGATCACTTTAAATTCTAGGTCGTTCATATATAGAACCCACACTTGTGGACACATGTACTTTGCCAAACACTTTCTATATAGTCAAAACTTAAAGTATATTATGCACCTAGATTGCACTAATTTGACTGATTGTTGCCTGGAAATCTTTCTGCAAATTGTACTGTATATTAAATATGCTAGTAATGATTTATCTTGAATTAGAGTCCCCATGTCTGCTCCAGGTTGAGAAAGTCAATATGCAGATTTTCATTCTTAATTCTTAGCAGGGTTCACATCCCTAACTGATCCTAAATACACAGGAACAACTAAAGTTGGATCCCAATAGACCTAGAATGTTTTATTTATCAAGGATTTTACCTTCACTGCATTTCTACTGCTCTTTTAATATTTGAACCATACATTTCATATTTGTTGTACTGGATCATGAGAATAAACCAGAGGATAAAGTTGCATTTCCCATCAAATACTCATGAAAATTTAATATTTACATATCAACATTGACGTGAAGAATATAGTTATGTTACACCTGCAAGATTGCAATAAATCAAAGAACATTTCTGGTGTTCTAAAATTTTAATGTGTGTGATATTACTCATTAACTCATCAATGCCCAAATGCCAATAGTGTATGAAGATTCTTATTAGAACTATTAGAAACAGCTGGGCTGTGGTGACGCACGCCTTTGATCCCATCATTTTAGAGGCAGAGGCAGGTGGATTTTTGAGTTCGAGGCCAGCCTTGTCTACAAAGTGAGTTCCAGGACAGCCGGGGCTACACAGAGAAACCCTGTCTCAGGAAAAAAAAAAAAAAAAAAAAAAAAAAAAGAAAGAAAGAAAGGAAAACAAGAACTATTACAAACAAAAATGTGAATATTCAACAAAGTCACATGACAACATTAAACTAAATGCAGAGATACTGAAAGGAATTTCACTAAAATCAGTGACAAGACTGTCCACTCCCTCTTTCTATTCAAAGTACTAAATGAAGTTCTAGCCAGAGCAATAACACAGCTAAAGAAGATCAAGGGAATGCAAATTGGAAAAGTAGAAGTCTTCCCAATATAGTTGTAGATAAATGAGAGTACATAAGCTACCTCAAACACTGTAGTAGAGAACTCTCTAGTTGTGGCTCGAGGATTAGCAAGTGACAGATGAAACCTCCTTAAACTGTCAACAAGACAAAACCACAACATGGAAACAGGGGGAAAGATCTTCACTAAACCTACATGGGACAGAGTTAATCTCCAAGATATATAAAGAACTCAATATCTTAAACTTCAAAAAACTGAGTAGCCCAGAAACAGGCGTCCAGAGATAATAGAAAATTCTCAACAGAGGAAACTTGAATGGCCGAGAAACATTTAAAGAAATGCTCACTATCAATAATACTCAAAGAAATGCAAATCAAAATAACCCTGAGAGTCCATCTTACTCCAATCAAAATGGCTAAAATCAAAAAAATCAAGGGACAGCACATGCTCACAAGGATATTGATCAGGGAATACACTCCTCCAGAGCTGATGGGTTTGCAAACTGCTTAAAACACTCTGGAAGTTATAAAATTGGAATTAGTTCTGCCTGAAGACCCAACTATATTGCTCTTGGGCATATACACAAAAGGTGATCCACAATACCACAAGGACATGTGCTCCAGTATGTGGAGCAGGTTTACACAACAGAATACTATTCATCTATTAAAAACAAAGACATCATGAGTTTTTCAGGCAAATGGATGGAAGTAGAAAATTTTATTCTGAATAAGGCAACCCAGATACAAAAGTTACACATGGTATATACTCACTGATAAGAGATATTATCCAAAAAGTGCAGAAAACCCATGATGCACCCTACAGACCACAAAAAGTTAAACAAGAAGGAAGGTCCAAGTAGGGAATGCTTCAATCCCACTTAGAAGGGGTAAAAAATATACATGGGAATCAGAAGGTAGGACCTGTGTAGGACAGCATAGTGGAAGGGGAAAAGGGGGCAGAATGAGGTATGGGAGACTGGAGAGAAGCCCAGAGGGCCACTGGTATGAATGGAAATTAGGAGCTACTGGGTGGGTGTACTGGCTGGTTTTGTGTGTCTACTTGACACAAGTTGGAGTTATCACAGAGAAAGGAGCTTCAGTTGGGGAAGTGCCTCCATGAGATCCGGCTATGGGGCATTTTCTCAATTAGTGATCAAGGGGGGAAAGCCCCTTGTGGGTGATACCATCCCTGGGCTGGTAATCTTGGGTTCTATAAGAGAGCAGGCTGAGCAAGCCAGGGGAAGCAAGCCAGTAAGAAACATGCCTCCATGGCTTCTGCATCAGTTCCTGCTTCCTGACCTGCTTGAGTTCCAGTCCTGACTTCCTTTTGTGATGAACAGCAATACAGAACTGTAAGCTCAAAAAATTCTTTCCTCCCCAACTTGCTTCTTGGTCATGTTTGTGCAGGAATAGAAACCCTGACTAAGACAGTGGGGGACAAAGGTATATTTAGAAAGTCCTGGAGACTTGGCATAGGGGATACTCTCAGTACTCAATGTGGGTAACTTTAGGTGAAATGTGCAATAGTGGGAATATGGAACCTGAAGTACATAGACAGTTGGTATATTGGAATACCAACATACCTTCAAATTTTTCCATTCATCATTGATCCTTTCTAAAGAATAATGAAGGGAAAAATATAGAGCATATCATGAGAAATGGCTGAACAGAGACCTGACCAATGTGGGCCCTATTCCATGGATGAGCACTAACCCTCACACTATTACTAATTCTGTGCTGTGCTTTCAGACAGGAGCCTAGCATGGCTGTTGTCTGAGAGGCTCTACCAGTAGCTGAGTGAGACAGATGAAGGTATAGCCAAGTATTGGGTTAACGTCAGGGACACCTATGGGAGACTTATGAGAAGACATGAAAGAACTGAAGAGAATGGCAACCCCATGAGAAAACAGACCAACAATGTCAACCGCTCTTGAACCCTGCGAGCTCCCAGAGAAGTCACAAATCAGAGTGTACTCAGGCTGCTGCAAGGCCCCTGGCACATGTGTACCAGTGGACTGCCTTGCCTGGCCTGGCCTAGGTGTGAGAGGATGCACCTAGTCCTGTGGAGATTTAATGTACCATGAAGGTGGATGTCACAAGGAGGGGACGTCACCCTCTCAGACATGAAGAGGTGGGGGTACAGAGCAAAATTTTTCATGGAAGGACAGGGACAGGGCAATGCCTCAGAGTAAAAGGATGGAAAACAATTTTCCAAGCAAATGGATCCAAGAAACAAGCTGGTATAGCCATTCTAATATCAAATAAAATTGATTTTTCAACCTAAAGTAATCAAAAAAGATGACAAAGCACACTTCATACTCATCAAAGGAAAAAAAAATTTACCAAGATAAACTCTCAATTCTGGAGATATATTCTCCAAATACAAGCGAACCAACATTTATAAAAGAAGCTTTAATAAAGGTCAAAGAGCACATTGCACCCCACACAATAATAGTGGGAGATTTCTTTTTTTGGTTGTTTGTTCGTTTTGTTGTTCTTTTTTTTTTTTTTTTTTGAGACAGGGTTTCTCTGCATAGTCCTGGCTGTCCTGGAAATCACTCTGTAGACCAGTCTGGCCTCGAACTCAGAATTCCACCTGCCTCTGCCTCCCAAGTGCTACGATTAAAGGCATGTGCCACCACTGCCCAGCTATAGTGGGAGATTTCAACACCCCACTCTCATCAATGGATAGAGCAGGGAAACACAAACTAAAGAGAGAAACAGTGAAACTAACAGAAGGTATGAACCAAATAGATTTAACAGATATCTATACAACATTGTAACATAAAAGAAGAGAACATAGCTTCTTCTTAGCAACTCACAGTACCTTTTCCAAAACTGACAATATACTCAGTCACAAAACAGACCTCAGTGGATATACAAAGACTGAAATAATTCCTTGCCCCCTATAGGATCACCAAGGCCTGAGGCTGGTCTTCAATTACAACAAAAACAACAGGGGCAGCAGCAACAACAACAGGAAGCCCACATACACATGGAAAGTAAACAACACTCTACTTAAGGATAACTTGGTCAAGGAAGAAAGAAAGCAATTACAGACTTTTTAGAATTTAATGAAAACAAAGGCAAAACACACCGAAACTTATGGGACATAATGCGAGCAGTGCTAACGGAAAGCTCATAGCTCTGGGTGCATCCAAATAGAAACTGGAAAGAGTATACACTAACAGCTTAACAGCACAGCTGAAGGCTCTAGAACAAAAAGGAGCAAATACATCTGAGAGGAGTAGATGGCAGGAAATAATCACACTCAGGGCTGAAATCAACCAAGTAGAAACAAAAGGAACTATACAAAGGATCAACCAAACCAGAAGCTGGTTCTTTGAAAAAACCCAACAAGATAGATAAACCCTTAGCCAAACTAATCAGAGGGTACAAAGACAGTACCCAAATCAGCAAATTCAGAAATGAAAAGAGACATAACAGATACTGAGGAAATCAAAAAAAAATCATCAAATCCTACTACAAGAGCCTATATTCAACAAAAGCAGAAAATCTAGAGGAAATGGACACGTTTCTAGACAGATACCAGGTACCAAAGTTAAATCGGGATCAGATAAATGATCCAAACAATCCCATTGCCCCTAAATAAACAGAAGCACTCATTAATAACCTACCAACTAGGAACAGATGGGTTCCTGGGAAACCCAGGAACAGATGGGTTCAATGCAGAGCTTTTTTTTTTTTTTTTTTTTTTTTTTTTTTGATTTGGTTTTTCTCAAGACAGGGTTTCTCTGTGTAGCCCTGGCTGTCCTGGAACTCACTCTGTAGACCAGGCTGGCCTCGAACTCAGAAATCCGCCTGCCTCTGCCTCCAAGAGTGTTGGGATTACAGGAGTGTGCCACCACCGCCCCGCCTCAATGCAGAGTTCTATCACAACTTGAAAGAAGACTTAATACCAATACTCTTCAAACTATTCCACAAAATAGAAACAGATGGAACGCTACCCAGTTTGTTTTATGAAGCCACAATAACTCTGACAGAAAAATCACACAAAGACCCAACAAAGAAAGAGAACTTTAGACCAATTTCCCTTATGAATATCAAGGCAAAAATACTCAATAAAATTTTTGCCAACCAAATCCAAAAACACATCAAAAAGATCATCCACCATGATCAAGTAGGCTTCATCCCAGGGACGCAAGGAAGACTAAATATATGGAAATCCATAAATGTAATCCACTATATAAACAAACTCAAACAAAAAGAAAAACACATGATCATTACATTAGATGCTGAGAAAGCATTTGATAAAGTTCAATATCTCTTGATGATAAAAGTCTTGGGAAGATCAGGAAATCAAGACCCATACATAAACATAGTAAAAGCAATCTACAGAAAACCAGTAGCTAATATCAAACAAAATGGAGAGAAACTTGAAGCAATCCCACTGAAATTAGGTACTAGGACAAGACTGTCCACTCTCTCCCTACCTGTTCAATAGAGTACTTAAGTCCTAGCCAGAGCAATTAGACAACAAAAGGAGGTCAAAGGGATTCAAATTGCAAAGGAAGAAGCCAAAGTATCACTATATACAGAGGATATGATAGCATACTTAAGTGACCCCCAAAATTCCACCACAGAACACCTAAATCTGATAAGCAACTTCAGCAAAGTGGCCAGACATAAAATTAATTCAAACAAATCAGTAGCCATCCTAAACTCAAAGGATAAAGAGGCTGAGAAAGAAATGACGCCCTTCACAATAGCCACAAATAATATAAAATACCTAGCTGTGACTCTACCCATGCGAGTGAAAGATCTGTATGACAAGAACTTCAAGTCTCTGAAGAAAGAAATTGAAGAAGCTCTCAGAAGAAGGAAAGATCTCCAATGCTCATGCTTTGGCAGGGCTAATATCGAAAAACTGGCCATCTTGCCTAAAGCAATCTACAGATTCAATGCAATCCCCATCAAAATTCCAAATCAATTCCTCATAGAGTTAGATCAATTTCTTTGACAAAATAATACTTGATCTTTGACAAAAGTGCTAAAACCATCCAGTGGAAAAAAGACAGCCTTTTCAACAAATGGGGCTTGGTCAACTGGCAGTCAACGTGTAGAAGGAAGTAAATTGATCTATTCTTATCTCCCTGTGTGGATCAAGGACCTCCATATAAAAACAGATACACTAAATCTAATAGCAGAGAAACTGGGAAAGAACCTAGAGCATAGGGGTACAGGGGAAATTTCCTAAATAGAATACCAATAGCTTATTGATCAAGTATTAACAAGTGGGACCTCACAAAATTGCAAAGGGTTTGTAAGGCAAAGGACACTATCAATAGGACAAAACGAAAACCAACAGATTGGGAAAAGACCTTTACAAATCCTACATCTGATAGAGGACTAATATCCAATATATACAAAGAACTCAAAAAGTTAGACTCCAGAGAACCAAATAACCCTATTAAAAAATGCAGCACAGAGCTAAACAAAGAATTCTCAACTGAGGAGTACTGGACAGCTCAGAAACATCTAAGGAAATCTTCAACATCCTTAATCACCAGGGAAATGCAAATCAAAACAACCCTGAGATTCCACCTCATACCAGTCAGCATCTCCAAGAACAAATACTCAGGGGACAGCAAATGCTAAAGAGGTTGTGGAGAAAGAGGAACGCTCCTCCACTGCTGGTGGGATTGCAAGCTGGCACAACCACTGTGGAAATGAGTGGTGATTCTTCAGATAATTGAACATTTATCTATACATTTACAAAGTTCAGCAAGGGCAAGCATGAGACTGGGATCCAGCTAACAAGATCACTTGTCTCAGGAACAGTTTTCTAAAAGGTTAAAGATGAAGCTGTTCTAAAGCCAATCCACCTTTTTGTTTGTTTCTTTAAAAATAAAATGGAGAAATATTGAAAGAATTTTGCTTTCATTCACCCAACACATGAGATACCTATTACACCTTAGATAAAAATAACCCCTAATGAATCACAACCTAAATGCTAAATGCCAAGAGAAGAACTTGTAGAATATACTAGAGAAACAAGGCCTGTCTGGTTCCCCAAAGACATTAGCTGAGCTATGTTCATAGAAGATTTATTCCCAACAGTCAGAAACTGGAACAACCTAGATGTTCCTCAAATAAAGTGTAGATGCTGAAAATGGGGTACACCTAACCAATGGAATACTATTCAGCTATTAAAAACAAAGACATCACCTGGTGTTGGTGGTACACACCTTTAGTCGCAGCCCTTTGGGAGGCAGAGGCAGGTGGATTTCTGAATTCAAGGCCAGCCTGGTCTACAGAGTGAGTTCAAGGACAGCCAGGGCTACACAAAGAAAAACACAAATCCAAAAAAAAGAAAAAGACATCATTAGTTTTGCAGGCAAATGGATGCATCTTGAAATTATCATCCTTAGTGTGGTGACCCAGTCCCAAAAGGATATGCATGATATGTATTCACTTATAAGTGAATTTTAGTCTCATAATAGAGGATACATGTTATACACCAGACACAAAGAAGCTAAAGAAGACTTAATACACAAGCCAGGATGCTTAGATCTCACTTACTATGCAGAATAAAGTAGTCATAACTGGCAGAAGGAGGGAAGGAACTTGGTGGGAGAGCAGACCACAGGAGAACAACACAAAGGTTCAGGATCAGGTGTCTAGAGGGAGAGGACAGAGAGCTGCATGGCCATGAGAAGTATGGAAATCTGCAACAAAAGGAAGCAAACATCTGGAAGTAACTTCTGTAATGGAGCATCAAGCCTGGCTTGGCCCTGATGACATGGAGTGACACAGTTTCTGCACCTGGGACAAAGCCCTGGTTTGAGCTTTCTAGAGCATTGAGGGCTGGGCTGGGCAAACTGCTTGCTTGCATAATAATTTACATATTTCACACTCCTTCAAGGAATGTCCTTCACTCCAAGATAATTAAACACAGTGGGAGTCCAGGAATTAAAGGTGTGGCTGTCTCTGCAAAATGGTAAACACTGGGACCATCAGGACAGCACTTAAGGGAAATAGCTCTGAATACACGAGTGTAAAAATACATAATTTCTCAACTATGCAAAAATAATAATTCAATATGAATTATTTCCTTTGTTTTTTGTTTTTTTTCCGGACAGGGTTTCTCCATGTAGCCCTGGTTGTCCTGGAACGCACTCTGCAGACCAGGCTGGCCTCAAACTCAGAAATCTGCCTGACTCTGCCTCCCAAGTGCTGGGATTAAATGCGCGCACCACCACCACCACCACCACCACAGGGCTCAATATGAATTATATGAGTATCTCCACAAACCAGAAGGAATAAAAGCAGCTGCACTGTGAGGAAGTTGTTAGGAAATTACTAAAGAAGGAGATAAAGAGACTTAGGAAGTGGAGATCTAAGGGGATACCACCCACCTATTTGTTTGTCTGTTTAGGTAGAGGATCACAGAGAGATTTCTGACTTCAGGGTCAACCAAGGAAAGAGCAAGGTTACCCCCAGGCCTCTTAGAAACAGTAACTTCAGGGCAGGGTCCAGCTAGCCTATCATCTGTGCTTAAGAAAGCCAGATAGATCTTAGAGTGATTTTCCCAAGTTAAGAAAGAATGCATGCCTCCAGACTCCCAAGAACCAAAGGCTTGGAGTCAGGCGATGCTGATTCATGAGATAAACAGAAGGAAAACCTGGAGTACATCACTAGATTGATAGGCAAAATAAAAAAATTGTACCAGTATTCGGCTGGTGATTAACTTCCTAGATAAATATTTAGAACAAAAAGAGAAATCCTTGGAGAATAAACACGCACACACAGGGAGGGGGAGAGAGAGAGAGAGAAAGAGAGAGAGACAGAGAGAGAGAGAGAAAGAGAGAAGCAAAAAAGAGGAACATGGACAGAGAGATTTCTTAAATAGCAAACAAGCAGAATTACATACAAATCTCTGCAGAGAAAACAGAAGAGAAAGAGAAGCTGACAAAAATTCGGGAGAACTTGTGAAAACTAGGACTCTCCAAGTTAGGCATCTTCCCAAGATGTTTCTGCACACAAGACACTGTTCCAAGTGCTCTACACAGATGCAGCCTCCAGAGTAAAGTTTTTCAACAACTACCTGACAGGGGACTTCACAAGAGGCAACATCTGGCCACTAGTTTGCACCAGTCAGTGAAAAACCCACCACAACAACTCCCACTGCTCAGCCCCCTGCTCCTTTCCCTCCTTCCCGTGGTAGGCAGTGATCCTGTGCTCACCATCTTGCAACTTCGGGCTTGCTTGAACGAGTCTCCCAGCATCCAGCAGCAGGACTCCAAAAACCACAGTGAACCACTGAAACTTGCTCAGCTGCCAGGTGGAACCACCTCTCCAAACCCGGAAGAACCCGCCTCCTCTTCTGACTGGCAGGTTCGCCTGGAGCTCCTGAATGGCCATGAGCCTTGAGTGACATGAGTAACTCCATTAGGAACACAACAGAGAGGTTCCCGCCCAGCCTTCTGGTAGCAGGCTAGATCCTTACTGGAAGTTCAGAGAAATGGATTTCAGTACCACTGGAATCCTACGCATCCATATTCACAGCTAGCCCCGAGAGGACCCATTCACTCTACTATTCAGTGTTCAGACTCTTGTTCTGGCCATTGTCAGCCCCGCCCGCGTGCTCACCTGGTCCTGATTGCAGTGATTTCCTGAGCTCCCATCACAGCGCTCACCAGGTACTTCCCCTCTTTCCTCCTGGAATCTGGGTAGATAGCTCGCAGTGTAATCTGTCTGACCCACAAGAGGTACGGTGCCAGAATATTACCAATTAAAGAGAGATTTTAGGAAACAGGAGTTTTATTTTTGTGGCTTCATGATGGCCAGGTTCAGGTAAATTACAGCTACTTCTCACCTGGTAGACAGGAGACAACCCTGGAGGAAAAGCAGCAAACATGACAAACAATATAGAGCACTAATGCTGTTAGCTGGCACATCTTCCTCAGTGGGAAGGCAGAAAAAATAAAAAACTCCACAGAAGTATTAGTGAAGGTTCTGTAGATGAACAGATCTGATCTTATGTTTATGGAGACAGTAAGTGGAATTATTTTTAATTGTTAATATGAGAACTTTCCAAGTTCTTTAAGAAGGCACTTAGTGCTATGAACTATAGTTAGTGCTATGCTATCGTTCATGTGACCCTAACAATGTATACTGTGTCACTAAAGTCTACATAAATGTGCCCTTTCTATGGCCCTGTACAGTAGTTCACATGAGTTTCAGTTTTACACACTTTCCATAGTTTGCTAACTGAATGATTATGGAGAACACCCTTTACCCATTTATACAACTGCAAGCAACACCATTAAAATGGTGTCTTTCTTTTTTTTTTTTAAAGATGTTGGATTTCTTCAATTTGCAACATAAATTCAATATGACTGATACAAAAATCCCTAACAACTTATAACAGAAAAGTTCATTCCAAAGCTATTTGTTGTGTGAGAAAACTCGGAATTCTCAAAAGGATTATGAAAAAGAAATCACATACACATTAGCACAACAGTGTTAGAAAGCCATTTGGGTGGGAAAGGGAAAGCAGCCTCAACAGCTTCTGGTCATTGGTGGGTTCCTCTACAAAGCCAAGAAATAGCTTCCTGGCCACTGTCTGGATTTTCTCCCTCTTTTGTGGTGAACAGAACCTGAAAAAGCTGCTAGCAGGCATCCCAAGTGAATTTGTGGGTGAACAGGACTGATTCTAACAGATTAATTTCTGAAAAGGGTGAGGTCTGAGTTCTTCAGGCATAAAGGTCAACAGGGGCAAAGGGCCAATTGTGATGAGGTTGGTTTCCTTGATCACCAAGCAGCAGGACACCAGACTCAGGCTCAGGCTACAATCCAAGTGTCCCTGCAGCAGGTCCCCCACCCCACCCACCTCTGCCCCATAGTGGGTCAGCCTGTTGGAGGGCTGTCTGGCAGCTCCACCTGTGGAACTGAATAAGGTGGGGGTAGGAAAATCAAAGGCAAAAAATTCCTGTTGTCTGGGGAGAAAAAGTTTAAGCCAAGAGGGTGGGTCCTCTAGGAGATCTTGCCCGACCACCACATAAGTTACTTGGACAGGGTGGACAAATGTGAGTTAGAAAATGACTTTCTCAATCCCTTAGACCAATCCCACAGTCAGGAACCCTCTGGGCAGCAGCCTGGGTTGAAAGTAGGCCATTCTGACATGCAGAAACTTGTTCGTAAATAATGACAGAGAAATTTCCTCCCCTTTTTTTTTAACATCCTTAAAATGACTGAGCAGCAACTCTAGTAGGGTTGAAGGTGCCTGTCCCATGTTAAATGCAAGTCAGAGAGGTGCCTTTAAGAGACAACAACAAACACAAAACACAAGAAAACTTCAGTTCTCCTCTATCAGGCAGGAACAGGAAACATCCAGAAGGTGGCGATCACACACAAGAAAAGACATTTACCTATTCTCTGTCAGGAGAGAAACTAAAATAACCAAATAGGTAGATGGATATCTGTGGCTCTCTGAGTACAGGCCAGCCCTGCTATAGGGCCAGGAAGATGTTCTGGCCCCTGTGTGGTTGCATGACCGTCCAGGCCCATCTGTAAACAACATTCTTTTTAGAACTCTTTCTAGCACAGTATTTCAGAATTACTTGGACTAGAATTATTGTGGCACCACACAGGCACATAGATAGCAACAGACAGGAATTACTGTTCACATGGGCAGACTCAGGCTCAGACAGACATTACCACTTTTTTGGGGGGAGGAGGGGTTCGACAGGGTTTCTCTGTATAGCCCTGGCTGTCCTGGAACTCACTCTGTAGACCAGGCTGGCCTCGAACTCAGAAATCCACCTGCCTCTGCCTCCCAAGTGCTGGAATTAAAGGCATGCACCACCACCACCTGTTGAGACCCTCCAGGTCAGGTTTTGGAGGCCTTGGAATTCCTGACCAAAGCACCAAAATGTTGTGCCAGGAAGCCTTCATGAATCCTAAAAGATCACCAAGGAATTGGTTCAGATGGAATTGTATTAGGGTCTCTTTATTTAGACTTGAGCCTGGGCCATACCACTGTCTCTGAGGCAGCAAAACAGGAGGGGCGTTCCTAAGCTTACTTTCTGGCAAGTGTTTATAGAGACAGGAAGGGAGCATCTAGCCTGGTACACATTTGATTGGCAGGAGGCAATATGGCCTTTAACATAACCAACATTGGTTGGTGCTGGGAGCCAAACCAGAAACTTATGGTTTTTCTTCCTCATTGGTGGCTGTTAGGAAGTGTAAGGTCTGGAGCAGGATTGTAACCTGGAGGAATAGATATGTTGGGAAATAGCCTGGAAACTGGTACTAGATACTGGCCTGTTAGTTAATTTGAATATAACCTGAGATCAGGTTCTCTACAACAGAGGATGAACCCAAAAGATTGGTCGTTCAGGTATAGAATAATCCGATCATAAATAAGAATGAAGCTAGTTTGTCTTTACTATAAGATAGATGGCTTTTAAGTCTAAAATGGAGGGAGGCTTATTCTTCACACTTTCTTTAGCAATAAAAAGAAAAAGCCTAAACAAGATTGATTTCCACTGTATTTTCATGGTGGGTTAAATACCTGGGAAGTTTCTGCTAAGAAAACATGTATGTCTACTCTGTATCTTCAGTGCTAAATCTAAAATCGGTGATAAACTTAAAACAGGTGGAAATAAAACATGGAGTGCTCTGGTGTAATAGAGCCCTTGTGTTGCTATCTCCAGCTTTAACCTGTCCTGTTACAATATGTTGTGGTAACTGCTGTTATGGATTGGATACTGTGAAGCACCCAAAGTCCACTGCATAGACATTAAGATCACCTGCCATGGGGGCTGGTGAGATGGCTCAGTGGGTAAGAGCACTGACTGCTCTTCCAAAGGTCCTGAGTTCAAATCCCAACAACCACATGGTGGCTCACAACCATCGGTAAAGAGATCTGACACCCTCTTCTGGTGTCTGAAGACAGCTACAGTGTACTTAGAGAAAATAAATAAATATATATTTAAAAAAAAAAGATCACCTGCCATTTTGTTTAAGTAATTGCAGGGAATGCATGCACTTCCAAGAGTGGAATTTACATGATCTGCTAATGTGCTGCTTCTACAGCTCTCTTACTAAAGCCCCTAGCACAAAAAGAAAAATGGGGCTGAGAGATGGTTTAGTGAGAAAAGTGCTTGTTATACAAGCATGAGGACTTCAGTTCAATCCATATCAGATGAGAAGTGATCTCAGTGCTGTGAGGCAGAACTAGGCAGAACCTTAATTCTAGTTGACCAGTCAGAATAGCAAACTCAGTAAGGTCCTGATTCAAAGAAACTTTGTCTCAAAAGATAAGATAGAGAACAATACATGAGATACCAATACTGACTGCTGGCCTCCATATATGCATACAACGCATGTTTGTAGGAAATATATTAGTAAACAGACATGTTATTTAAAACAAACAAACAAACAAAAAACCAACAAAACCAGGCTTTGGAAGTTGCTATCCAGAACTTGCTGTGTTGGGAGAACTGAGTTCTGATGCTGCCAAGTAGCCTTGGTTTCTGTTGGTAGGGTTCTTGTGCTTGCCTTTCGCCAACTGGTTATCTCTGGTACTAGTTGGTCTTGCTGTCTCTGGCTGGAGCTTGTCCCTGTGGGCCTGTAAGCCTTTGGCTGTACTCCTGGGAGAGCAATTCTCTTCTGGCAGGGTCTGTGCACAGAAATCTGTGGAGCTGCCTGGCTCCCTGGTATAAGTGGCAGCATGAAGACTTCTGTCCCAGCTGCTCCACTGATCATATCCCCTGGTGTGCTCCCAGCTTTTCCCTCCAGAGAGAAGATGGATCACATCTCTGTGCTCAGAAGTGAAAGCACTGCTGGGAGATCACTCTCTCCTGGAGGGCTGTGCACAGAAGGCTGTGGAGTTGTACAGCAACTGGTACAAATGACAGCGAGAAGACTCGGTTTTTTTGTTTCTTTGTTTTGTGTGTGTGTGTGTGTGTGTGTGTGTGTGTGTGTGTGTGTGTGTTCGCGCGCACTCTCCCCATTGGTCTACTTTAAGTTATCTTTGTTGGTTCTTGTTAAGTGACAATTTGATAATGTCAACTGGTATTCTTTAAGGAGAGACCTGGATGCTGATTATAAAGACAAGTTTAACTACTGTCTGATCTAATTTGGAGTAAACTGCAGGGAAAATAGTACACAGTTTCAGTAGAGGTAGATTAGAAGGCTGTGGATAAGTCTGACCTATGTATAGAGTAGCTTCTCCTTCGTTCCCATAACAGTATTCATGTCTTCCTATGAGTTGCAAACTCTGTCAGCTACCTCATTCCCTCCTCTAACTACTCCTCTAACTACTGGGGACACCAAGCTCAGTCCTATGGTAGGCTGAGCAGTCGCCTCTGTATTTGCCAGGCTCTGGCACAGCCTCTCAGGAAACAGCTTATCAGTCTCCTGTCAGCAAGCTTAGAGTCTGGGCTTGTTGTCTGTATGTGGGATGGATTCCCAGGTGGGGCAGGCTCTGGATGACCTGTCATTTAGTCTTTGCTCCACACTTTGTCTCTGTATCTCCTACCATGAGTAAAGCAGGAGAAGCGAGGATGGGATAGGGGATTTCCTGAGAGGAAACTAGGAAAGGATTTAACATTTGCCATATAAATAAATAAAATATACAAAAACGAAAACAGGACAAAACAAAAACAAAAACAAAAAACATACCACAAACCAATGTGCATGACACACTGAAAGGATAGAAAATAATACAGCCTAACTCTAATGACCCCAAGAAATCAAGAGTTTAAAATGCTATCTCCCTTTGTTAGAAACTAGGTAAAAGGTCACATTCCAGAGCCTGCCATTTGTTTAGACCTAGCAGAAAGGCCTTAAATAGGTGATCCTGGCCCCAAAGGAAATGGGCTAAGCTTATCTTGCTTCTGTAAACTTACGCCATTACCCCTAAGCAGGAGTTGACACAGCTGTAGACATTATAAGAGACTAATTGGTCCACTGAGCGCGGGCTATAATAATTTAAACTGATTGGCCTAAAAACTATGGAATGGTACAAATCAATTAGCTCACATTTCACGGGCTCTCCATGCTAAGGAATGTTTGGTTTGTGATTTGCGGGCTCTGTTGTAAACTTATAAAAGCTGTCGCAATTCGGCACTCGGGGTCCACAGTCCTCTAACCCTGCGTGGTGCACGGCTATGGAACCCAGAAATCTGGAATAAAGAAATCCTCATGCTATTGCATCGAGACCGTTTCTCCCAAGTGATTTGGGTGTCGCCTTCCGGGGTGTGGGGTGCTGGGGTACCCTTGGTTTTTGGGTTCTTACAACACAAGTAAAAAAATAAAATAAAATAATGAAATGTCTATTTTGAATGCAAACAGGTGAAGGAACTGAACAAAACCATCCAGGATCTAAAAATGGAAACAGAAACAATACAAAGACCACAAAGAGAGACAACCCTGGAAATAGAAAACCTAGGAGCCGGGTGTGGTGGCACTCGCCTGTAATCCCAGCACTCAGGGAGGCAGAGGCAGGTGGATTTCTGAGTTCGAGGCCAGCCTGGTCTCCAGAGTGAGTTCGAGGACAGCCAGGGCTAGAAAGAGAATCCATATCTCAATAAAACCAAATCCAAAAAAAAAAAAAAAAAAAAGAAAAAGAAAATCTAGGAAAGAGATCAGGAGTTATAGATGCAAGTATCACCAACACAATACAAGATAGAGAAGAGAGAATCTCAGGTGCAGAAGATACCATAAAAAACATTGGCACTATAGTCAAGGAATGGGGGGGAGACTCATGGGCCAAAACATCCAGGAAATGCAGGACACAATGAAAAGGCCAAACCTAAAGATAATTATACAAGAAAACTTCCCTAACTTAAAGAAAGAGATGCCTATGATATATTGGAAGTCTACAGAATTCCAAATAGACTGGACCAGAAAGGAAATTCCTACAATCACAAAACAGTCAAAACACAGAATGCACAAAACAAAGAATATTAAAAGCAGTAAGGGGAAAAGGTCAAGTAACAGATAAATGCAGACCTATCAGAATTACACCAGACTTCTCAACAGAGACTATGAAAGCTAGAAGATCCTGGGTAGATGTCATACAGACCCAAAGAGAACACAAATGCCAACCCAACCTACTATACCCAGAATAGCCCTCAATTAGTATAGATGGAGAAATTGAGATATTCCAAGAGAAAACCAAACTTACACAATATCTTTCCACAAATCCTGCTCTACAAAGCCCAATAGATGGAAAAGTCCAACACAAGGAGGGAAACTACACTCTAGAAAAACCAAGAAAGTAATCTTTCCAAAAACACAAAAGATAGGCACACAAACATTATTCCACCTCTAACAACAAAAATAACAGGCAGCAACAATCATGATTTCTTAATATTTTTTATATCAACGGACTCAATTGCCCAATAAAAAGACATAGACTAACAGCCTAGATATGTAAACAGGACCCAGCATTTTGCTGCATACAGGAAATGCACCTCTTTGACAAATTGGCAACCAAGAGATTGGAAAAAAAGATCTTTACCTATAGATAGAAGGCTAATATTCAATATATACAAAGAACTCAAGAAGTTAGACTCCAGATAACCAAATAACTCTGTACAGAGCCATATTGGGGTATCTTGCAACATGGTAGGAACTTGACATTGGCCAAGGACCAGGGCTTCAGGCAGGAATCTGACATTAGGGCATAACAGGGAAGTAGGTTACAGCAGGAATTTTTATCCTAGGGTGGAGGGCTGAGAATGTACTTAAAATTGATGAAGTGGCTATTCCTGGTTGTCAACTTGACTATATCTGGAATGAAGTACAGTCTAGTATTGGAAGGCTCACCTATGATCCTAATTTGGAGGCTCAGAGATATAAGTTTCTGACCTGGATCTTGGTATGGAGATATTGAAGCATAGTGGCTAAGACAAGGAGATCTCCAAGTACAAGATCATTTGGGATTGAAGGCATGGATGCACACACCTTTAATCTGGGCCACACCCTCTGCTGGAGATTTACAGTCTTTAATCTGGGGTACACCCTCTACTGGAGACATAGAAGGACATTGGAAGAAGGAAGATTCTCTCTCACTCTTCCTTCTGTGCTTGCTTCATGGGACTGAGAAACTTCTAGATCCTTGGACTTCCATCCACAGCTGCTGCTGATCATTGTTGGGGAGTTGGACTATAGACTGTAAGTCATTGACAAATTCCCTAACTATATAAAGACTATCCATACGTTCTGGGACTCTAGAGAACCCAAACTAATGCAGAAGTTGGTACCAGGTGTGGTTCTAGAGGAGCAGAAGTATAAGGATGAATGTTTCAAAATTTTGGAGTTGGTTGGCTGATCCAATAGCACCTTCAACTACTGAAACTTCTCCAGATTCTCTCCCTCCTGGGAGCTCGGAGAATATTGAAGACCCTGGATGAAACTATATCTCAAGCTTAAAGAAGCTAATGCCTTTGATTATCTTGATGAATTAGGTGATTCGGTGGTATACAATACTTTCTCCAAGTTGGGGGAAAAAATCAGAAAATGATTTTGCTGGCTGGTTGCTCTTAGCATCTCGGGGGGGGGGGAAAATGAAGGAAAGGAAAGAGTTGTGTGATAAAATCGAAAAGCTCCAGACTCAAGTAAACAATCTAAAAGTTCCTAAGTGTGCCCTTGAAGAGAATCTACTCTCCAGCAGCCATAGAGCTCAAGTAGCAGAAAATCAAACTGAAGCCCTCATAAGGTTGGCTGAATTACAGCAAAAATTTAAGTCTCAACCTCAGAAGGTGTCAACTGTTAAAGTAAGGGCATTAATTGGCAAAGAATGGGATCCTGTAACTTGGGATGGGGATGTGTGGGAAGACCCTGCTGAAATTGAGAATTTTGAATCTTCAGATTTTCAAGAATTTGCTCCACCTGAAGAAGTAGTACCCTCAGCCCCACCCCTTGAAATAATTCCTTCTCCACCTGAGGAAATTAATCCCTCAAAGCCTGATAATCCAGCAGGGACTTTTGCTGACAATACTGATGTTTCTCAGGGCCCACCAATAGTTTCTTCTAGACCTATAACCAGACTCAAGGCAAAGCAGGCCCCCTAAGGGGTAGGTAGAAAGTGTAGTCCATGAGGAAATACACTGTACTAATAAGGAGCTTAATGAGTTTGCTAATTCATTCAAGCAGAAGCCGGGGAATATGTGTGGGAATAGATTTTAAAGGTGTGGGATAATGGTGGAAGGAACATAAAACTAGAGCAGGCTGAGTTTATTGGCATGGGCCCTCTGAGTGGAGATTCTAGGTTTAATATGGAAGCTCGCACAGTTCAAAAAGATGTCAAAACTTTGTTTGATTGGATGACCTGAAGTACTTATCAAAAGATGGCCTACTGAAAGGAGTTGGAGATGCCTGATATCCCTTGGCTTACTGTTGATGAAGGGATTTTACGGCTTAGGGAAATTGCAATGCTAGAGTGGAGACATTGTGTAAAACCTAATCCTCCACAGTGGGAAGGTCCAGAAGATATGCCCTTCACCAGTCCTATAAGACGAAAACTGGTGAGAGGGGCACCAGCATATTTAAAGAGTTTTGTTCTTGCCCTTTTCATTGTGCCAGACCTTAGGGTTGGAGATGCTGCTGTTCAATTAGATGAATTAAATTCAGTGGGTTTAATTGGGCCCGGAGGTAATAAGGACCAGGTGGCAGCATTGAATCGCCAGAGACAAGGTGATTGTAGTTATTATAATGGACAGCGTAGATAAAACAATGTTTATAATAACATACCCCGTAATGGGCAGAGAGGTGGAATTTATAATGGTATGACTCATTTGGACCTTTGGTGCTGGCTAATCGATCATGGTGTTTCCAGGGATGAAATACATAGGAAACCTACTGCATATCTGTTTGATCTGTATAAGCAGAAAAATCCTCAAACAAATGATAGAAAGGCTGCATTGGATCGTGACAAAAGGCAATCTCGGCCAGTGAATCAGTTTCCAGACTTGAGCCAGTTTACAGATCCAGAACCCCTTGACTGAAGGGGTGGCTGGGTTCCCCTGAGGAAGGATCTTGATAAGACACCTAAAAGTTTTGCTGTTAGTCTTTCTCCAATTCTTCCCCAGAGGGACCTACGGCCTTTTACAAGGGTAACTGTACACTGGGGGAAAGGAAATAATCAGACTTTCCGGGGCCTATTGGATACTGCTTCTGAATTGACACTGATTCCAGGAGATCCCAAAAAACCTTGTGGCCCTTTAGTTAGAATAGGGGCTTATGGAGGACAGGTGATTAAAGGAGTTTTGACTGATGTGTGACTCACAGTAGGTCCAGTGTGTCCCGGAACACATCTTGTGGTCATTTCCCCAGTTCTAGAATGTATAATTGGAATAGATATACTCAGAAATTGGCAGAATTCTCATATTGGTTCTCTGACCTGTGGAGTGAGGGTTGTTATGTTTGGAAAGGCAAAATGGAAGCCTTTAGAGTTGCCTCTGCCAAAGAAAATAGTGAATCAAAAACAATATCGTATTCCTGGAGGAATTGCAGAAATTACTGCCACAATCAAGGACTTGAAAGATGCAGGGGTGGTGGTTCCCACCACATCTCCCTTGAACTCTCCCATCTGGCCAGTGCAGAAGACAGATGGATCATGGAGGATGACAGTTGACTATCAAAAATTAAATCAGGTAGTAACTCCAATTGCAGCTGCTGTACCAGATGTAGTTTCATTACTTGAGCAAATTAACACATCTCCTGGAACCTGGGATGCAGCTATTGACCTGGCAAATGCCTTCTTCTCAGTACCTGTACATAAGGACCACCAGAAGCAATTTGCTTTCAGTTGGCAAGCCTAGCAGTATACCTTTACAGTTTTGCCTCAAGGATATATTAACTCTCCTGCCCTGTGTCATAACAGTTAGAAGGGACCTTGATCGTTTGTCTCTTCCACAAAAATATCACATTGGTGCATTATATTGATGATATTATGCTGATTAAACCAAGTGAGCAGGAAGTAGCAACCACTTTGGATTCATTGGTAACACATATGCGTATCAGGATGGGAAATAAATCTGACCAAGATTCAAGGTCCATCTACTTCAGTGAAATTCTTAGGAGTACAGTGATGTGGGCCATGCAGAGATATTCCTTCTAAGGTGAAAGATAAGTTATTGCACCTGCCCCCTCCCACCACCAAGAAAGAAGCACAGCGTTTAGTGGGTCTATTTGGATTCTGGAGACAGCACATTCCTCACTTAGGTGTGTTACTCAGGCCTATTTACCGAGTGACTCGGAAAGCTGCTAGCTTTGTGTGGGGCCCAGAGCAGGAGAAGGCTCTTCAACAGGTCCAGGCTGCTGTGCAGGCTGCATTACCACTTGGACCATATAATCCAGCAGACCCAATGATACTTGAGGTGTCAGTGGCAGATAGAGATGCTATTTGGAGTCTCTGGCAGGCCCCTGTAGGTGAATCACAGAAGAGACCTTTGGGATTTTGGAGCAAAGCTCTACCGACATCTGCAGACAACTACTCTCCCTTTGAAAAACAGCTCTTGGCCTGCTCGTGGGCCTTAGTGGAAACTGAACGTTTGACAATAGGACACCAAGTTACTATGTGACCTGAACTGCCCATCATGAGCTGGGTGTTATCAGACCCTCCAAGTCATAAAGTAGGGTGTGAACAACAGCAGTCTATTATCAAATGGAAGTGGTATATACATGATCAGGCCAGAGCAGGTCCTGAAGGCACAAGCAAGTTACATGAAAAAGTTGCTCAGATGTCTATGGTTTCTACTCCTGTTACAATGCCATCTGCTGCCAAGCATGCGCCTATAACCTCATGGGGTGTTCCCTATGACCAGCTGACTGAAGAAGAGAAGACTAGGACCTGGTTTACTGATGGCTCTGCACATTATGCAGGCACCACCCAGAAGTGGACAGCTGCAGCATTACAACCCCTTTCTGGGACAAGCCTGAAAGATACAGGTGAAGGAAAATCTTCACAGTGGGCAGAACTTCCGGGCAGTACACATGGTATTACAGTTTGTTTGGAAGAAGAAATGGCCAGATGTACGACTGTTCACTGACTCATGGGCTGTAGCCAATGGATTGGCTAGATGGTCAGGAACATGGAAAGATCACAATGGGAAAATTGGTGAGCAAGACATCTGGGGAAGAAGTATGTGGATAGATCTCTCCAAATGGGCAAAGGATGTGAAAATATTTGTGTCCTATGTAAATGCTCACCAAAAGGTGATTTCAGCTGAGGAGGAGTTCAGTAATCAAGTGGATAAGATGACCTGCTCTGTGGACAGTCAGCCTCTTTCCCCAGCCATCCCAGTTACTGCCCAGTGGGCACATGAACAAAGTGGCCATGGTGGCCGAGACGAAGGTTATGCTTGGGCTCAGCAACACGGACTTGCACTCACCAAGGCTGACCTGGCTACAGCTGCTTCTGCCAACAGCAGAAACCAACACTGAGCCCCAGATATGGCACCATTCCTCGAGGTGACCAGCCAGCAACCTGGTGGCAGGTTGACTATATTGGACCACTTCCCCCATGGAAAGGACAGTGTTTTGTTCTTACTGGAGTAGATACTTATTCTGGTTATGGATTTGCCTGCCCTGCACATAATGCTTCTGCCAAAACCACCACCCGTGGACTCACAGAATGCCTTATCTATCACCATGGTATTCCACACAGTATTGCTTCTGACCAAGGAACTCATTTCACAGCCAGAGAAGTGCGACAGTCGCCCACGATTATGGAATTCACTGGTCTTACCATGTTCCCCATCATCCTGAAGCAGCTGGTCTGATAGAAAGATGGAATGGACTTTTGAAGACACAGTTATGGCGCCAATTAGGTGGCAGCAGCATGGAGGGCTGGGGCAGAGTTCGTCAGAAGGCAGTATATGCTTTGAATCAGCGTTCAATATATGGTACAGTTTCTCCCATAGCCAGGATCCATGGGTCCAGGAATCAAGGGGTGGAAAAGGGAATAGTTCCACTCACTATCACTCCTAGTGACCCTCTAGGAAAATTTTTGCTTCCTGTCCCCACAAATTTAGGTTCTGTTGGCCTAGAAGTTTTGGTTCCAGAGGGGGGAGTGCTCCTACCAGGAGCCACAAGAAACATTCCACTGAATTGGAAGCTCAGACTTCCCCCTGGCCATTTTGGGCTTCTAATGCCCTTAAACCAACAGACTAAGAAGGGAATAACAGTGTTAGGAGGGGTGATAGATCCAGATTACCATGGGGAAATTGGATTGCCTCTTGATACAGGAACCGCTGTATCAAGCAGAACACAGATGGTCAACCTTTCCAGCTCCCAGACGCTCCTTTCCAGAACCCATGAAGTGACTCTAGGTTTGTCCTTGGCACCACTTGTTGAAGATGCTGTTTTCTCTGAGTGTTGAAGATGCTGTTTCTCTGGTTCTGGTCCCACTAGCACTGGTCCACTTGCTATGGCCCTGCTCGCTCCTGCCCAAAGGTTTACTTATTATATGTAAGTACAACATACCTATCTTCAGACATATCAGAAGGGGTCATAAGATCTCATGAGGGATGATTGTGAGCTACCATGTTGTTGCATTTATACTTATGGTGGCTTGAATCCTAAAATACACTCAATGATCATTTGTTGAGGACAAGTTAGTTGACGTGGAAGATACTTATAAATGAGTGAAGGCAATGCTAAAGGCAAAATGATTACAGACTTGGAACAGACATTACATTCAGTGCTGTATTGGTCATCGAACAGGATCTAATCACATCTCGGGTTGTGTTTTGTGTTTTTTTTTTTCTTTCTGTGCTAAGACATCATGGCCAAGATAACCTTTTTTTTATTTATTTAAGAATTGTATCATATTTTTTTATTAAGGGTTGAAAATAATTTTTAGTTTTTAAATTATAATTCTTCCTTCTGGCTTCAGGCTCTGCCTTGGGACCTTCCTCTGCTACAACACCATATCCAAGTAGCAAAGGGAGGAAGCTGACCACCCAGGAGTGCAGAGAAGTGAGTCAGCACAGGTAAGACCTCCCCTGCTGCTCAGAGGATCACATGTGGAACCCTAAGGCTGGAGCCTTCCAGCATCTGTCTCTGGCTTGTGACCAAATCATGATATATCCAAGTGGTGCAGGGAGGAAGCTAAATACTAAGGAGTACAGAGAGGTCAGACAGCACACGTAGGTCCATCCCTGCTGCTCAGAGGAAACAGCCAAAAACCCTGACAAGAGCCTAGGAGCAGCCTTGGAAAGGAGTCTTCCAATTTCTGACTGCAGAACACCCAGAGCTGATCCTGGACCACAGAGCTACATACCCAAATGCAATCACAAGAGAGCTGCTCTCACAGGAGTACCTACATACCTGTGTACACAGAGAGTACCAGTCTCCCAGGAGAACAGGTACAGAGGCTTGCAGGACAGAAAAGCCACAATCAAAGACAGCACCACTAGCTAACACCAGAGATAACCAGATAGCAAAAGGCAAATGCAAGAACATTAACAAGAGAAATCAAAGCAACATCTGAAACAAGTCCTCCCAGAACAGCAAGCCTGGATATCCCAATACACTGGAAAAGCAAGATCTGGATTTAAAATCACATCTCATGATGCTGATAGAGGACTTCAAGAAGAACATAAATAACTCCCTGAAAGAAATACAAGAGAACATAGGTCAACAGGTAGAAGTCCGTAAAGAGGAAACACAAAAATCCCTTAAAGAAATACAGGATAACATGGGTCAACAGGTAGATGCACTTAAAGAGGTAACACTAAATTCCCATTAGCCATGCGGTGGTACCTGTAATCCCAGCATTCTGGGAGGCAGACACAGATGGATTTCTGAGTTCTGAAAAATAGATTTCCCTTTGTAGGACTGGATTTCCCTCACCAACACACTGAGGGGAACTCTCAATTCTGAACATTTATGATCCAAATGCAAAGGCACCCACATTTGTAAAAGAAACTTTACTAAAGTTCAAAGTACACATTGCACCTCAAACAATAATTGTGAGTGACTTCCACACTCTGCTGTCAAAAATGGAAAAATCAGGGAAACACAAACTAAACAGAGACACAGTAAAACCAAGAGAAGTTTTGGACCAAATGGATTTAATAGATATCAATATTACATTTCATCCTAAATCAAAAGAATATACCTTCTTCTCAGCACCTCATGGTACCTTCTCTAAAACTGATCATATAATTGGTTTTGAATTTATGTCAGCTTCCAGAGGCACAACTGTCTTTTCTAACAAGATAAGGGATTCAATGTTGGGAATAAGACCAAAACTCATAAATAAAACCTTTATCTCATAATTATCAATTGTAACAGGTAGAGGCCAAGGGATTCTGGGAGAACTTGACAGTGTGGCCATCTCTGATTTATTAAATACAGACCTCAACCATTTGTGCCAATGTTTGAGATTTAACAATAGGGAGAAAGTAAAAGTTTAAATGATTTAATTATTATCTCAAAAATTATTTTAAAAAGATTAACTAGGCTTTATGGTTGAAAATATACCCATGTTTCAGACATATGTTCTAAAGCAAGCTAAGTATGACTCACACCTTTCATCTCTGGATGTGGATCTTAACATTGGAATAGTACTATTAAGCATCGCCACAACAATTGTCAAGATCTTCTGTGTTGGTTGAACTCAGGAGTCTTGTCAGGGTTTGTATTCTTTCAAAAAAACATCCTGACCAAAAAGCAAGATGGGAAGGAAAGGATTTCTTCACCTTACACTTAAACATTGCTGTTCATCAGCAAAGGAATTCAGGACTAGAACTCACTCAGAGTAGCAACCTGGATGCAGGAGCTAATGCAGGAACCATGAAGGAATGTTGCTTACTTGATTGCTTCCCTTACCATGATCAGCTTGTGTTCTGATAGAACCCAGGACTACCAGCCCAGGGATGGCACCACCCAAAATGTGCCATCCCACCCTTGACCACTAATGGAGAAAATGACTTACAGCTGGATCTCAGAGCCATTTCCACTAGGGAGGGTCCTTTCTGTGTGATAACTCCAGTTTGTGCCCAACCTGACATACAAACTAGCTAGTAAATCATGAAATTACAGATAATAAGTTTTTATAAGTTAATTTCCTTAGAAACTATTATCAAAGTAAGAAACCTCTCTCTTTCATCCCACTCCTTTTCTTTGCTTTGATTATACCAGCTTCAAAGTTAATAAGTGGACTCATACTTTCTGAAGTTCCTCTGCATATATATTTTCCCTGAGAAAGTCTAAGACAAAGGAGGACATTCATTCAATTGAGGACAGTCATTCAATTGTCTCAGCTAGAAGGGTCTGCATGACTCTCTTCAGGCAATGGCTACCAGAGGCAGGATTAGGTATACAAAGAAATTATACAGTAAATGGCAAGTCTAAGTTACAAAAGAAATTCTTCTAAAGACAATCAAATAACAATACCACTTAAGAAAAATAAAATTCTTAACTCTCTAGAGTAATTGGAGAATAGACAAAACAGGTGATCAGAGCAGTGATGCACTAAAAAATGGGAAAAAAAGGTGTGGGGGAGGTTACCACCCTTGACTTGTGAGAATGATAGATATAGTTGAAACAATGCATAGCCATTGTGACTTTTAAAAAGAGCAGAACATTCCCTGGTAGGGAAAATGGCATCAATAAGATCATGTATGATTTTGTCACTATGTGCAATATTAGCTGCTGAATTCTGTAGCCTGAAACACATAGTTATAGCCAATAACCACTGATTCAAATTTCTTAACTGATTCAACTAGATTAACAAAGTTGGGCTCAG